>NW_027466520.1:755000-860000 GCF_050575085.1 Anarhichas minor | reverse complement strand
CTGAGGTGTATTTTGCGTGTACCTGAGGTGTATTTTGCGTGTACCTGATGTGTATCTTGTAGTTGGATGAGGTAGCGAACTTGAAGCCGCAGCGCTCGCAGGTGTACGGCTTCTCCTCTCCGTGGTGCATGCGGCGGTGAGCGACCAGCTGACACTTCTGAGCGAAACACTTGTCGCACTCGGAGCAGTTGAACGGCTTCTCGCCTGCAACAAAACGCCGGAGACACAAAGTCAGAAAACACAGAAAACACTCGTTGACGTCAACTCGATGTCTCTGGTATTTGATATTACTGGTCCTCTACTTTAGGGGTGTGCTCATGCTGCTCTCATTAATTACTACAAACGAATCATACACCCTGATGCATCTTATCATCAGTTAACTGTAGTTAATAGAGGACGATTTGAATAAATCTCTTCACTGTGTGACGTAGAAGCGCCGCTGCTCGTTTTCCCTACAGCTCAATAAGCCTAATATTATATTTCTTAAATACGTGATTATTTCTTCTAATGCTAGCAGAGCAGAGCTGATCTGTATTTCAGGATTCCTCCACTAAAATACACTGAAGGATAATCTGTATTTGGCTGACAGAAAACCAGACAATTATGATCAATTGTTTGCTTCTCAAACGGGAGGATTTGCTTCTACTCTGTGCTTTAAACTGAATATTTTGGGGTTCTTTGGTCGGCCAAAACAAAACATTCAAAGAGCTTGAAGTTATGAGAATTTATTGTCTTGGTCCTCGTATTGTATCGTATTTAGTTTTTGTTGTATATGGACTCGTGTGTCTGGAAATAAAAGTTGAATATAAATATAATTGATAAATAAAATGATCATAAGCACACAGAATCCCTAGTTTACTTCTTCAGGACGACCGTACCCAAAATGGCAGAAAAAACAAAACTCGAAATCCCCGTGCAGGCGGTTTATTGGTCGTCGCTCAGCTCACCTGTGTGGATGCGCAGGTGAGTCTTCAGCTGGGTGGCTTGCCGGAAGTTTTTGGAGCAGAAGATGCAGACGAAGGGCTTCAGGCCCTTGTGGATCTTCTCGTGTCGCCGCAGGCTGCTCACGTCTTTGAACAGCTTGTTGCACTCGGTGCACGACAGCGACAGCTCGTCCATCTCCGACAGATCGCGTTCCCCGATGTCCAAGTCCTCGTCATCCTCGTCGTCCTCCCCCATCATCATTCCCAACATGTCGTCGTCCGACCCCGCCCCGCCGCTCTCCCCTTCCTCTCCCTCCTCCTCCTCCTCCGCCATCTTCCTCCTGCCCCGCCCTCTGCCCCGCCCCCTCCCACGGCCACGCCCCCTCCCGCCGCTCAGCCGGGGCTTCTTTGCCAGGAAGTCGTCGTCGTCGTCCTCCCGAGAGGGGCTCCAGTCTTCGGAGAAATCCCCGAAATCCTTCACGCTCCCGTCAGAATCCTCCAAAAACAGATCCTCTGTTTTAATACCACCTCTCCCTCTCCCCCTCCCCCTCCCTCTCCCTCTCCCTCGGCCTCTCCCCCTCCCCCTCCCCCTGTAGCCCTGGGTTTTGGGTGTGCCGTCGACCGAGCTGCTCGGCTCTACCTTCTCGCCGCTAAATCTCTTCGGCCTGCCTCTCTTCCTTCCCGTTCCTCTTCCAGCGCTCTTCGGCGTGACGGGGGTGTACTCGTCGTCGCTCTTCTCTCCCTCTTCCACATCCACAAAGCCGGCCTCCTCGCCTTGCTCTCCCCCACCGGCCGCAGCCGCCGCCGCCGCCCCCTCCTCCTGACTCTCCCCCGCGACGGAGACGATGGACAGGGGGACCGGTGAGGAAGGGCTGCCGGGAGAGGCCGGACTGGGAGGAGAGAGACCGGCTTCTTTATCCATCTCCGACTGGGACGTTTCACTGAGCTCGGCCCAGTGGGGGGTCTCCACCAGATACTTTGTGGCCTCCGATATTCCCAGGAACACGGCAGCTCGACGCACAGCTGCTTGTCTGGTGCTGAAAAAACAAACATTTTAGTCTTTCGAGCTACTTGACGAATCGTTGAATCTAAAAACACCCGAGCTGAAGCCGTTTTTTACCTGCTGAGGTTCATCTGTCCGGTGTAGATGAACTCCAACAGCTTCTCCAGAGCGTAGCGGCTGACCTTCTCGGGGTCCAGCGTGGTGACCTCCTGGCCCTTTTCCGCCTGGGTGGAGAAGTACTTGCTGAACGCAGCCAGGATGTTGCGGTGGGCTCTGAACTCCACGTCTCGCACCATGATGGTTATATCGCACAGGAAGTCCATCTCCCGCTGCTGATGTAAGCGCTGCAGCAGCAGCTTCCCGTGATTGGTGACCTGAGTCATTTCTGCTGCTGACAAACGATAGAAGAGACACATTTACGCCTCTGTGATTAGATTCCTCCTCTTGTTGAGGTGTCGTCCTCTGGGGGGCGCTGCAAGAGGATACAACCAACTGAGAAGAGTTTAATTTCAGGAGAAATAAGCCTCATGAACTACAAAAGGAAAACACAATCTCTTTAATTATTGCTGCTACAAGATGTTCACGGTTTGATTTATGAGATGGTTTTAATAAGTCTGTTTGAACACTTGTGCACTTAAAGCAAACAGTGAACGTCTGCTGCACTGACAACACAAACGAATGTCTCTCACACAACAAAGAGCGTCGTTCTATAAAACTATCATGGTGGTCTGCAATAGTCGCTTAATTACATTTGAGAACTTTAGAGACATTTCTGACACCAAAAGGGTACATTTTATCTAACTGAGGATGAAAATCAAAACAATTAACAAGTGTTAACGTGACAAATGTGATGTAATGTATTTTTAAATACATCTTCAAAGTTACTATTATTAATTTTTCTTAATGTCAATAAAAGCCAAAATCTAAAATGTTAGTCGGTCCTAACCTTTAGATAAACCTTTAAACACAGCTCACACATATAAAGTTTAATCATCTTTCTCTATAATATATTAAAAAGGCTCAATAATTCCATAAACAGCCGGCCATTGTACTTAGCAAAGATTATAAAACAGGAAGTAACCGTGTGGCTCACTGCTTGTTGTTTTTACGTTATTTTTGGACAACAATGAGCTCTACAGTCAGACAGACAGGATTAAGAAGGACCCGTCTCACATCCGCTTCAAGCTTTTCTTTCCTCCTCACGTCCACAACACGACGAGAACAAGAAGACAGGTTTGATCCGTTCTTATGTAGATAGTAAGCAAAGGGGCACTGTTGCATTTAGTGTTGTATATTATAGGGCTTTTCATGATTTATCTCCTCACTTTCATGTCTTTGTATTCATATCTTTTTGCATGTGCAATACTTTACATATATATGTATTTTGTGTCTTTGGTGTACTACTGTACTGCCTCATTTGCTATGTACTGATTCAAGTTGATTGCAGCAATATTTCCCATAAATAAAGTATATCTTATATCTATGGTAAAGAAGAATACATTATATCAGGCATGAGAATAGGAGAAATACTGACTTTTTGTAGTTTTGAAGTACTTTATTAAAGAGTATTTAATACTTATTCAGGCCTTTAAATAAACTAACATGAAAAGATACATTTAAGGTCCGACAATTCAAATTGAATACGGTTTAATAGGAACAACACAAACAGAATATCTCAATTAAATTAAAATCAAATATGACCTCAAAGCACATCATTTAAATTATAAACATTAATATAATAAAAGTACCAACTTACTCTCAGTAGTGTGTCTGCTTCACCGCCTCCTCTTTCTGTTACTCCTAAATGTGTAGCTTTCTCTGTTGGAGATAGTTATGAATAAATAGAGAGATGGATAGAGAGACAGATAGATAGATGAATAGATAGATGAACAGATAGATAGATAGATAGAGAGACAGATATATAGATGAATAGATAGATAGATGAACAGACAGATAGATAGATAGATGAACAGATAGATAGATAGAGAGACAGATAGATATATAGATGAACAGATAGATAGATAGAGAGACAGATATATAGATGAATAGATAGATAGATGAACAGATAGATAGAGAGACAGATAGATAGATAGATAGACAGATAGATAGATAGATGAACAGATAGATAGAGAGACAGATAGATATATAGATAGATAGATGAACAGATAGATAGATAGATAGATAGATAGATACTTTATTAATCCTGCAAGGGGAAATTGTTCGCTACAGCAGCATGATGATACAGGTAAAGCAATCAGAGTAAAAAATATTAAATGTAAAAAATGCACAATATCTATACAATGAAATAGAATAATATTAACTAACTAAACAGTAGTGCAAAGTTTAAATTAACTAACAATGAAAAAACCAAGAGCATCAATACGTGTAAGAAGACAATCAATGGAGCACAATTAAAGCATTAAAAACAATACATTCATCGTGTATATAAACACTCTAATCGACGATATAAGTCTCTAGAATCAGCAGCTTTGACAGCTGAGATGGAAAAGAAGTAGTTTTGGAAAATAAAAGCTCCCGCCTGCTTCCTGAGCAGGCCTCAATGCTAATGCTAGTGCTAACAGCGGTGTCGTAGATAGCTTAAACTGACTCGTAATGGTGGTCTGTCGATACACGTAGGTAGGTGAATACTTCGTGTACTATGCCAGCCACGTGAGGGGCGATTATAGCGGTTCACCGTTAAACCAGCGTGGGTGAAATGTACGAAGCTAACTGTGTTTTTTTGGTAGTGGCGAAAAGCGCGGACAAAAAACATTGTGCTCTTATTTCGAAGGTTCGACGGTTTGTAACCGGCGACACAAAATGTCGACACAAAATGTCAGAATTCGGCTTATTTCACACGACGGGTCGTGCCAAAACATCATCGTTGATTATAATACATCGCACGTGCTAATGTACTTATTATTTAATCCAGCACAAAGTAAATAAAAGCAGGAAAAAAGTACCTTCTAAAATCCGCGATCTTCAGCCATTATCCCGTGACATCAGTGGCTCTCGCGAGACTTCGACGTTCAAAGCAAAGAGAGCTTGGGTCGGTTCAAGATGAACACCGCCACGTCCAGTCAACGGACGGGAGTGAGCTGTGATTACGATCGCAAAAAACAGAATTGGGAACAAAAATAAGTAATTAACTTTGAATGAATCCACATTTTAATCCATAGACGTCTGTTTAACTGTTTAAGATCATGGCTTCTATTTCGGGCTGTATTCATGTATTACGAGATTAAGAAGACATTTCGTGTTATAATAATTATCTCAACGTGAATTTAAAGTTGTGAAGATTGTTTTTTTTTGTCGTTATTTTCTCGTTTGTCCTTCGCGAGACGCCATCTACCCTTGTTGCCATAGAAACTCAAACTCCACTTGCAGGCTGGACAATGTATAGAGAAAACATGTCGGAGTTTTACGCCGCTGTGTGCGCAGAACATGAGATAGAAATAAATCCACACGTCTTACACGTTTTAGAGAAGACGACGGGAACGGAGTATGTGGTTAAATGTAAAATAAATGACTAAAAGTTGACATTCTTTAGCTGAAGGGGAACTGATAAAATAACACTTCGGAGATAAACTGTTGCCTTCAGGTGCTGCTGGTTAATACTGAGACTATCTATGACAACGTCACAGTTTATAAATACAATGTTATTACTATTACTTATATGCTTTGATTAATAGGCTACCAAAAACATAGATTAAATGCCTCTTTTTATTTTAATTTTACTATTATTTATATTCATTTAGGGGGGGAAAACAGGGTTCAGATCTTATGCGGTGCACCTGAAGGCAGCATTGATGTCTGATCATCAAGTCAATTTAAGTGTTGTTTATTTGGCAGTAATGTGTATTCTCTCTCTCGCTCTCGCTCTCTCTCTCTCGCTCTCTCTGGCAGTAGTGTCACAATAGAACTGAGAGGAAACAACCGTCTGAGAGACATCCAGCGACTTGATGACGGAGACGTTCTTGCTCTCTCAAAATGTTTGAGAAACCACACAAGTTGGACAGGTGAGCGTGACAGGTGAGCGGTCGAGTTTAGGTGAACACCTGAACTAAGCAGGACACTTTTAATTATTATTATTTTAAACAATCTAAAAGTAGTTTTGTTTGTACCAACAGGTCTTGATGTCAGGTACAACAACATAACAGATGAAGGGGTTGGACACCTGGTTGACCTCCTACAGGTGAGCAGGAAATGGAGGATGTTATTGATTAGATTCTATATCTTTATTTCATAATTCATGTTTATCTTTCTGTTTCCACCGAGCAGCAGGACAGCTCATCTCTGCGCTCTCTGGACTTGATGTTCAACGACATCCGGGGAGACGGAGCTGAAGTTCTCGCCAAGAGCCTGCAGGTTTGTGCTTTTACATATTGTCAACAAATCACAAAGAAAAGACCAAACAACAACAGGCCGCGAAGGCCTTAATGCCAAAAGCCTACAGGAAGGCGGCCATTTTGAATCTCTCTCTCCCCCCTCCCTCGTTCTCTCTCTCTTTCTTTTTCTCTCTCTCTCTCTGTAGTGTAACAGCACCTTGCTCTCTCTCAGACTGTCCAACAATAAGATAGAGAACAGAGGAGCCATGCAACTGGCCAGCATGCTGCAGGTGAACAGCACCCTGAGGGAGCTGGAGCTGGCCGACTGTGACCTGGTAAAAACACACACACACACATATATATATACATATATATAAATAGTATACTGTCCCTGACGCTGGTACTTTTGGTACAATGAGTAACCACAAGAGAAAGTCATCCTTCTCTTACAGGACACTCAGAGCGTGATAGCGTTCTCCATCGTCTTGAAAAGCAACAAGACTCTTCGCTCTGTCGATGTCAGCCGGCCGCTGCTCTTCAGCCACCAGGTACGAACAACACGTCGAAGATCACGAACACAAAGAGTCGGTTATTGTTTCCAGGTGTACATGAGCAGATAATAGATAGTCTCTCAGGAGGAGTGGGCTGTGCACGTCGCTGAGATGCTGGCGGTGAACAGCAGCCTGGTGGAGCTCCACCTGGGGAAGATGGGGATGACCGACACGGGGATGGAGAGGCTGACCAGAGGCCTAAGGCTCAACGGCAGCCTGCGCTACCTGGACCTCCGCTGGTAAGAGACACAAACATCCTCCACATCAAAGCTGTTCCTCCTGCTCTTCTGGATTAATGGAGGCGAGTCTCTGCTCTTGTCCTCCCGATCGTGTCTTTGTGTTTTTGTGTGCGCAGTAACCGCGTAACTCGCGACGGCGTGCGTCATCTAGCCGACCTGCTGAAGAAGAACCGGACCCTTGAGGTCGTAGATCTGTCGTCCAATGGGATTGAAGATGAAGGCGCCGCGTACCTGAGCGAGGCCGTCGCCTGGCCGGGCTGCGTCCTGAGAGAGTGAGTCCAGAACATCCAGTTTTTACTCATTTTAAAGGGTTTTAAAGGTCCGAAGAGGAGAAGGTATTAAGTATTTCACTTAGTCTAAGGGTTTTTAGCGACCTGAAGAGGAGTGAGTTCCATTTATTTTCTAAATTTAAGTTTTTTTAAAGGTCTTAGGAGGTAAAAGTATCAAGTATTTTTACTTAATTTAAGGTCTTTTAATGGTCTGAGGAGACGAAAGATTGAGTATTTTACATTTTTCTTATTTTAAGTATTTTAGAGGTATGAAGAGGTTAAGGTATCTATAGTTTATTTTTATATAGTTTGTTTTACTTTAAGGATTTTTAGCAGCCTGAGGAGTTTTTAGGACTTTTTTAAAAAAATATTATTTTAAGGGTTTTAGCAACCTTTAGCGAGGTCTGAAGAGGTTTAATCATCCAGTTTGTTCTACTTTAAGGTTTTCTAGAGGCCTGAGGATTTGAAGGTTTCCAGTAATTCATACATTTTAGGACTTTTAGAACGTATGCAGTTTATAAAACGTATTTTATTTAAACATTTTTAGAAAAATTTAAGGGTTTTAAAGATTAGAAGATGGAGAAAGTTCAGTTACACCTATGTTAAGGATCTTTGTGGTCTGAAGAGGGCAAAATATACCGTTTTTAAAATAAATTTTAGGTGACTTAATTATTACTTAGATAAATAAACACAGTTTGTGTCTGTCAGGCTGTCTGTCCGCAGTAACAACATCAGGACGGAGGGTCTGCTGTCTTTGGCTCATGCTTTGAAGGTCAACACAACTCTGGACCATGTTTACATCTGGGGGAACCACCTGGAGGAGCCCGTCTGTCAGGTAGCATGTTCCACACGTCCCGTCACTTCACTGTCAAACTCATATTTTAAACTCTGAACTCTCCCTCTTCAGGTCTTCAGGGAGCTGATCGCCAGCGGCCGCCTGCCTCCGGAGCAGACGGACATCAGCGCGTACGAGGTGAACGGCCGGGTGTTTCTCGCTGAGGTCTTCCACAGTTTGAGGAGACGCTATTACAGGACAAACAGCTTCGATACAGACACACGCCCCACCAACGAAGCCGCCGGCCACGACTCCAGCTTTACGCTCCACATTGAGAGTCAGCAACATGTTTCCCTGCAGTCCAGCTGAGCTTCAAAACCTCTTATGAGTAAGGGTTACGGTATTAAAGAGCGTAAAAAACAAACGTTAGCCTGTTTTATTTTGGGGTTTTGAACATGTTTTATGAATCTCTGAAATGAGAAATTAGTGTTTTAGCATACTAGCATCTTGGCCCAAGGGGTGCCACTCATTTGGTTCAGAGTAAAACCTCATGACCCGTTTTTATCGATCCCTGCATTTTTTCATGATCGCTACAAACAGGTTTCCTGACAATATCCCTGTGATCTTTCCTGTACTTTGAGATGAATGCTAACATGGCATGTTAGAATTCTAACTCGCTAAAGTATTCTGTAATCATACACAGTGGAGGCATGTTAACATGGCAAAACACTGAATGTTGCACGCTATTATATCACCATGTGAATATCCATTAGTTAGTAAAATGCTGCTGTTAGCACGTTAGCATTCAGCTTGGATTGGTGTGTTTAGCTCCACTCGCTCTCAACACACATTGGACTGTTTGAGTTTTATTCAGTAATAAATGGCAACTAGCAAAATTAATCTTAATGTTTTTAGCAGACTTAGATGTTACCCCACAATTTACGATACTCTTTTGAGAGTTTTGCGAGAGTTTTAGTAAGTTCTAGGGAATTGTGGTTTACCATCGAGACCTTTTTAGCATGCTAGCACTTCTAGCATACTAAAAGTTCATCGTAACATCTTTTTAAAATTGTTCCTGACTTTCTTGCTCCACAGGAGATGAATCGTCAACATTTGGATTGCTACACTCAGGTTTTACCACCCAAAACGTCAGTATTCCTCTCGAACAAGTGACAGAATCCCTGCGATCTTTACTGTACTTTTAGATTAATGCTAGCATGGCATGCTAACGTAAGAACCCTTATCTTGCTAAAATACTATGTCACCATACACAGTAACGTAATGTAACTGTTAACATGTCGAAAAACGACATAATAAATACCAGCATGTCTCAACATCCATTAGTTGGTCAAATGCTTGTTAACATGCTAGAGCTAGCATGTTAGCATTTAGCTCCAGTTAAAGCTCTTGTACAGGTTAGAGTGGTAAAAGCTGAGTCCAGTATTTAGCTTTTTAGAATTATCATATCCTGAAGGATAATATTTTATATCATGTATGATATCATATATGAGCACAAATTATCATCTCACTTGATTTTTTTTACATACATTTTTGCAGGATTTAATATTTGAGGCGTCAAATATTCAACAACTTTATTCATCCCAAAAGAAACGTGTTGTGCTCCAGATGCTCTGATACATCGAAAAATGATATACACAATATAAATAAAATGAGAGCGAGAGAGCGAGGCAGACAGAGAGAGATAGAGAGACAGAGAGAGTCAGACAGACAGGAGGTCTAACAATGCCTCCAAGTCATGTGTGTGTGTGTAGAGAGAGAGCCTGCGTGTGTGCGTGTGTAACTGGTTGCCATGTTGAGGACGCACCTGGTGTTAGAGGCAGACTGATTAAAAAACGTTACAGTAAACAGTGATTTTGAACAAAACTCCTGCCTCCTTTTAACAAAAAGCAAGAGTCTGAGTGCCAAAATATGGATACCGTGAGAAAGATAAGACTCTGCCGAACGCGCTGATGTGGTTTTTATGTTTATGGTGTTAAAAATGTGAGCTCCAGAGCAATATACACTGTTTGAAAAGTCATTTTGCATCTTGTTTTACAGCAGTTATACAACTGTGCAAAGAAGAAGAAGGTGTGAGAAGAGTAACAGTGGGGAATTCGTATTTTCTGCTTTATTTTAATTTTTTAACAAAAGTACAACTTAAAATAGGGAGAGGAAGTGTTTAAGTGAGATTCCCTCCAAACTAACACATTGCACGTTAGATGCTCAAAAGGTAGCCAGAGCTCGGTGAAAACTTCTAACTCCAATACTCTGGGACCATATCAGTGCTAAACAATAGGGATTGCCCTATTGTTAATTGCAAGTTAATTGCCACGCTGGGCTAGTAAATCTGGCAACTGTGGTTAAAAAAGAATCAAACATGTTTTTTTCCAGAGCTGATGATGGAAGTAGCTAAGGAGTGAGCCATCTTGCTTCCGGCAGATGTGACAGCGCGGAATGTGAGGGGCGAGTATAGGCCAAAGCTAAAAACAAACAATACAAGCCGGGTAGAGTACACACACACACACACACACACACACACACACACACACAGTGAGATGGTTTCACTCCCACAGCCAATGGAAATACAAACACCAGATAAGCACAGAAAAGTTTAAACTTCCTTTTTATTTCGAGGTAGAATTAGAAAACTGGAAATAAAGACAAATAATAAACATCCTCCTTTTTAGTTAAATGTGTCCATAAATAATATTAGACAAAAGTACATGAATGAGGTGCGTTATTCTACTCGCATTGATATAAATGTTAAGGACAAATGTTTAGTTTTGTGTGCGAGCCAGAGAATATCATTAATACTGTTATTGGGATGTTTTGATACAATACGATATTTTTAAATTTTCAAAAATCATGTGTTTTTAATTGTGTAATATCAGTAAAACTGGTGTTGGTTTATTAATTTTAAGAATGGCAGATGTACCCTTATGAATATTAAAAACACCTCTCATTATAACGCAGCACTATTAAACTGCAACAACAGCTTCCAAAATGATCATAAAGTTTTGTAAACACCTTAAACAGTTTGAGCAGAAACTGAACATTACTTATAAATACCTGATTTATTGCAAGATTCATATATTAGACAGTTTTTGAGTGTGCAATCCTTATGTCTGTTTCATGTGTGGCGATTAATCTTTGATATTTCATCAATTACGTGGGGAAGTTAGTTTCTGTTTCAGTACACCTCATTGTGCAATATGCTTCTTATATCACGTATCACCTAAATGAGAGAAAAGGGGATTTAGGGCTGCACTTTGTTGGATTTCTTTCCACCTAATTGCAGAGAACATCAGGTTGTGCCTTCTATCGTTCTCGTGATGGCCCTCATGCAAATGCAGACATAAAACACAATGCTTTCAAAAGCGTGGAGGTTAAAGGTGCAATATACAGGATTCAGTGCATTAATATAGCAGCAACTATTATCTAAGTACTATTATACAGCGGAGTAATGTCCACCTGAGCTGATGACGCCGTCCAGACTGACAGCGTCGTCATGTAAACACCGTTAGCGCTGTTAGCTCTGTTAGCTGGCGAGTCGCCGGCTCAGCTGTTGAGAGTCAATAAAAATGCTCCCAGTCACGTATATATAGCACCTTTAAACTCGCCTCAACGTCGTCATTATTTCATCACATCGAGGATCATCTGGGGGAGATTTACTTTAATATTTACACAATATTTTAGAACGTATGTATAATGTAGAGTGCATACTTATGGGAGAAAGAACAAACATGACAAGTCTCCATGATAAAAGCTTTTATACATAAAACATATGGAGTCACACCTTTACAGTCGTGTTCAAAAGCTTATAAATCTCCCTTGACCTCATGTACATGACCAACATTAATACACAAGACATAAAATACAAAACAATCATTCTCTGTACAAGGCAAAGTAGTTTTTTTGGCTGCAAGTAGAACTGTAACTGCTGTTTCATTCATTCTCTTACTGTATTTCATTTAAAGACGATAACTCTTTTATTGAATAGTTTTGGTGTCTAACGATGGTGTACTACAGTTATGTGTTATCTTACAATCAAGGGATTGTAAAATGAATCTGAGGGTCGTGAGATGATTGACCAGATTCACCTGTTAAGGCCGTAAAATATATTTGCATAAACTGTAAGAAGGGTTATAAGTGGTCACAACTGGTAGACACAAAAAGGGTCGCAAGTAGACGCCGTTTCATTTTCAGGGGTCACAAGCAAGAAAGAAAACACCGCGGCCACATGTCTTACTTAAAGTGACCACTAGAAAACTATTAAGAACATTCAATTTAAAGTCAGCAGGTAATATTTAAAGGGGCAGTGTGTAGCGATTATTGGAATCTATTAGCATAAACGGAATCTATTATTAAAACATTTGTTTTCTTAAATGTATTATCACCAAAAAAAAAAGAAGCATGTTTTTGTTAGCTAAGAATGAGCTTTTTTACGCCTAGTCCCGCTAGTGCTTCTGTGCTGTGATTGGCTAGTACTGGCTAGTACTTCTGTGCTATGATTGGCTAGTACTGGCTAGTACTTCTGTGCTGTGATTGGCTAGTACTGGCTAGTGCTTCTGTGATATGATTGGCTAGTACTGGCTAGTACTTCTGTGCTGTGATTGGCTAGTACTGGCTAGTGCTTCTGTGATATGATTGGCTAGTACTGGCTAGTACTTCTGTGCTGTGATTGGCTAGTACTGGCTAGTGCTTCTGTGATATGATTGGCTAGTACTGGCTAGTACTTCTGTGCTGTGATTGGCTAGTACTGGCTAGTGCTTATGTGCTGATTGGCAGATTATCTGGCAATAGCAATTGGCTTAGACAAGAGTGTTTGGATGAAACGTGACGCATGTGAAATTAGCGATGTGGCTAGTTAGCTAGCTAGCTTACTAGTTCCGCCATGCTGTAATGCATCACTGGTTACAGAAAATGAGCCGAATAAAGTTGTCACTCATCTGACAATAGCAATGTGCTTTCCTACGCTTTGACAAGAGTGGGTGGATGAAGCATTAAGTTGATGAATTCAGCAGCTAGCTAGTTAGCTAGCATGCTAATTCCACCATGCTTTCATGTTACAGTGGTTACAGAAAGTAAGCCGAATAAAGTTGTCACTCAACTGGCGACAACAATGTGCTTTCCTACGCTGTGACAAAAGTGTGTGGGTGAAGCCTTGGGTTGTTTAATTTAGCAGCTGGCTAGTTAGCTAGCATGCTAATTCCTCTCCTCTTTCATGCTTAATTGGTTACAGAAATTGAGCGCACATGGGAGAAGTTTGCCTCAGCCAGAAATCTCTTTAGGTTAAGGCACGTACCTACTTGGTTAGGTTTAGGAAAAGATCACGGTTTGGGTTTAAATAGAATATTTCTGGCTGAAAGCTCTGAAGGAAACTTCTCTCGTGAGCAAAATGAGAAGAACATTAGCCAATCACAGCATAGTAGGGTGGGATTTGTTGGAACAAAAATAACGCAGTCCACCATGTTGCACCGTCATGTTTCTACAGTAGCCCAGAACGGACGAACCAAACACTGGCTGTCGATAGGTCCATTCGTGTTTTTGCCTTGGCACACGGTAGAAGTTTCAATTAGTTGCAATCTGCAACCTCACCACTAGATGCCGCCAAATTCTACACACTGACCCTTTAAGATAAATCTTACAATCTGCTTCTTTGGACCCAATATAATAAATAAAACAATTATAATAATAAATTCACAAATGTCAAAATGTGATTCTCCACCACATCCTGTAATTATTTTGGTTCTTAACAAAACTAAACAACATATTTATGATACATACATTCTTTATGGCTTCTTTTTAAAGTTCTTTGTTTTGAAGATTTTCCAAAAGGCGATAATAACCAAAACAAAAGAAGACATATCATGATCATGGAATTATGACATCAAAACTTCCTATTGAAGTTAATCGTTGTCTTCACTGTAACAGATGATACACTCGGCCGTCTCCCATAAATATCTGAGACAACTGAGACTATGGAAGTGTGTCGATTATTTATTGAACCAGTATTTGACTTCTTTATTTGCATATTTTTCAATAATGTTTAAGACCTTGATATTAAATTAGTTGATGCAGATCTCTGTTCTGCATGATTTCAGAAGGCACTGTTTCATGTGTGTGACGGGAATTAATAAAATGCTGAAGACAAAATCTTCTGGAGGCGCACACGGTCCAGCAAGAGGTCCTTCCCGATACGTCTATAAAAAGTGTCCTTGAGTAAGACTTCGAGCCTCTACTGTACCTGGTGACTACGAGGATCAGTTCTGAACGTCTCTATAACAACAGACCCCTCCAGTCAGAGCATGGTGGTCTCAGTCTGTAGGATGGACTGGGCTCGGGAGTTTCTGGGAAACTGAGCAGAGCTTTCGTTGCCGTTGCGGCTGACCGACATGGCGTGCAGCCTGTAGTCCCGCCCCACGTAACGCTTGAGAGATAAACTCCTCCACGTCCTCCTCAGCTCCATCTGGACCTTTTTGTTTTTATAATACACCAACAAAGAGTTCAGTGTCTGAAGTGGAGAAATTAAAGTTGGGAAACCAGTGTGTGCAGACTCACCTCGCTGTTGAGGAAACAATAGAGGACCGCCACAATCAGACCCTGAAACACACACATACGCATCTGTTACTGATTAGGCAGCATCTCTAACAACAGACTTATTTTAACATACTCTTAATCTGTTTGTTTGTTTATTCTATTATATATCTATTATATTTAAATGATGTGTTATAGCATTGCACTGTGTTTATTGTGATGCACCAATCATAAAGCCAAATTCCTTGTATATGCAAACGTCCTTGGCAATAAACCGATTCCGATCATCTTATAGTTTTGTAAGAAGAGTTAAAATTATAAAAATATGGCACGCACTGTTCCGACAAAAAGGCTTCTCACATGAAAGCAAAAAGGACCTAACTTGATGTTATTAGCTGCATATTTTGGGGATTTTTACCAACAAAACATTAACATTTGAGAAGAAATCTGCACTTTTAAATGTAATGGGACATCTTTCAGAGCGTCTCCACTTTCATGAGTTGGTGTAAAAGTCGCATTAATTCCGATATGATTCCAGTATCTGCTTCAGGACCACATATGAAAGTGGACCAAAATCAGAACTGAAAAGATCATCTTCAATGCGAGTTGTGCTGTTCACACTGAAACAGCTGATCTGATTCACAAATGCTGCAAAAAAATAGATCAGGTTTTAAAGGAGACGAAGACACAAATTTAAACAAATCAAGTTTCAATAAACAGCGCCCATGTCTTCCAAAATGTGTAAAAAATACTTTTTTGTTCCTCTAAGAACGTGCACATCTGTTGTCTATTTATGTGGAATCAGTGGAACCCGTTGTATGTTCTGTTACCTGGAAGGATCCGAGGCCGAGTTCAAAGAAGATCTTGATGTGCTTCATGTTTTTGTCAGCCGGCTCCATCAGGTAGACAAACACCACGTAGTTGATTCCAAACAGAGGGATCAGCAGGAGGGTGGACTTAGCCAGACGTCTAGAGAACACACACACACACACACACACACACACACACACACACACACACACACACACACACACACACACACACACACACACACACACACACACACACACACACACACACACACACACACACACACACACACGACAAAACAACAGTGTTTCCAAATGCTTTTGTTATTGAATACATCTTTGTTTTTGTGCCAAATGTTTAATGTAAAGTGCAGCATTTGGTTTCTCTCTCCTCAAAAAAATTGGGAAACTGTCTTTTTATGTTGAAATATAATAAACAAACAGTTTTTGTCTTTTCTCTCTAAGTTAACAAAAAGATGTCCAACTTTAGAAACACGTAGGCCCTTAACTGCAGCAGCCCGATGGTTCATTATGTCTCCTTAAAGCCCTCTAGAATGTATAAATCGGATCAATAGAAGCACAGAGGTAACATATGGACCTGTATTGCGACTGCTCATTTCCTCCAACATCACTGCAGCGCAGCTTCTGCACCAGGATGCGGATGATGCTGATGAACAGGACGAAGTTGATCTTACATGAAAGAAACGGAGACAGAAACCTGTTGGTCAGTAAAGATCAGAATCTGTGAAATTTACCAAGCAAACTAAAAGTCCTTCACTTGAGTCTTTTCTCTTCAGGTCACGTTCTACTCCACTACATCTCAGAGGGAAATCTTGTACTTTTTACTTCACTGCATTTAGTTGACAGCTTTTGTTACTACGTACTTATTCGTTTAAAATATTTCTAACTATTTGTACACTAGTTTAAGTCATTCTTCATGCAAACAGTTCCTGGTTCCAGCTTCACTAATGTGAAGATTTGCTGCTGAAAATAATGAGCAGATGAATCCATAATAAAAATAATCAATAGTTAATAATTCTAAATGAGCTCCAGCTCAATCCACTATGGCAGTAAGTAACATTTTCAATGCAGGGCTGTTACTTGTCGTGGAGAGTTTTCACAGTGTGGTATTAGTACATGTACTGCAGTATCTACAGTGCTGTACATGTAGATAAATGACTCAGGCCCAGATTTACTCTTCATCAGTGTCAGACTCACTCAGGTTTAGAATATATTCTACAGTGGGAAGCAGCAATCAAAGTAGTTCAACTTTATTGTCGACAATGAATCAAGCAGAGCAGCTCGTCGACAATATGCTTCAGGATGACAACGTGTTGTGATTGATCGTCTGCTTTCCAACATTTTTAGACATAAACTGCCAGACTGAAGCTTCTCTCTGGTTTCAAATGTTACCCCACGACTACGCAGCCATGAGACGGTTTATTAAAGTCGTTATTCGACGGTAGAAGCACGGGGATGTTATAATAAGTCGATAAAAAACGTTCCCAGATGTTGCTCTTTGAGTAATTGCAGCTGGAAATGGCAGAGGAATATATCTATAAAATAATAAAAATCCAACTGCAAAGAGTTTGAGGTTGAAACTGGAAATCTGACTGAAATAATCTTAAATAAGTGATTTTGTGGATGACACTGAATGTGCATTTTTGAAGGTCCCACATTGAAAAAAGTACATTATTTATATATTTTATGAATTTAACTTTTATTTACCAGGATAATACCGTTGAGATTATGAATATTTGTTACATAATTGAAGACGGCAGCATAACGGTTTCACCACATGAAAACACAGACAACAGACATAAAAAAGAGCATTTTTAAATATATACCGTCGTGGCAGAGAATAAAAGTCATGACACAGAAAGTTACTGAACTGAACGCCTCGTTAGAATAAGACGTTGGTGCCAAACTCACGATGACAGACGCCATGATGGGCCAGTTCATCAGTCTGTTGGGGATCGGGTTCTCATTCATCTCCCAACACCTGGAAATAAGAACATTGATCAGCATTAGCATTTTCATAAGCATGGACTCTTTAACTGTTTGTAAACAATGATGTCGTACGCAAGTTTTTAGTGGAAGTACGACGGAGTGCAACAGCGCGTCACTGTTTGTAAGGACTGTTAGTGAGTGGGTAGAATGTACAAGCGAGTGTTCCGATACAAACTTGTATTTGGTGGAGAAACCTAGTGTGTAACGCTACAACAGACACATTAGGAGCTACACGTCAATAGATGATCCAACTCTGTCATCTGTGTTCATGTACAGAACGTCAAACACCATGAAGAGACCCAGAGGTTTGACTTTATTCTGTTTTAAAATGGCCGCTACAAACAGTTCAGTCATCACGTTTCATAGCTTGTAGCAATAGAGGCTGCCGGTGTTTCAGTTTAACCAGTGACCGTGTTAACCAGTGAATTTTAGCCGAATCGGTTTGTGGTTTCTTGTGGTGACTTAATGGTTGCTTTAGATAATATACAGAGGACTATCACGAGGAAACCTACATGTTCTGTTGGTGGACTACCAAATCTAAATACATACTCATCTGTGTTTATCTATGATAACCAGGCTGCAACCTCCGGTTCTGTAAAGTGAAGCCGATGCTTTGTGTGTTAAAGCTGCATTCTCTCTAGTGTCCACCAGGGGGCGACTCCTCTGGTTGTATAGAAGTCTATGAGAAAATGACTCTACTTCTCTCTTGATTTATTACCTCAGTAAACATTGTAAACATGAGTTTATGGTCTCAATCTCTAGTTTCAAGTCTTCTTCAATACAGCATGATGTTCATTTAGTACATTATGGTCCATTTAGAGTCAAACAGACCATAAAGCAGGGGATGCTTTAGGGCGGGGCTACACGGTGATTGACAGGTCTCTACCAGAGACGTATACAGCGTCTCTACGTCACTCCTCCTCAGTCCAGATATGGTCACTTCCTGTTCACTGGTTGCATAAATCTAAGATGGTGACGGCAAATTCGCCGAACTCGAGGCTTCAAAACATCAGTTCACAAACAAATGAGTGACGTTATGATGACTACGTCCACCATAAACTTACTCCGAGCAACCGCAGACGCATTCGGCTGAGAGTCACCAGTTAACACGGTCACTCGTTAAACTGCAACACCTGCTGCTCTTGTCTATTAAAACGCCTCTCAGGACGTTCAGACTCACTGTGTGTCCTCCAGGTTTATCCGACATATGATCCACGCCACCATGAAAACAAAAGGGATTCCTGCGAGACGAGAGGAGAGAGGAGGAGAAGGAGTCTGTTTAGATTCTCAGTCTGCACATCCTCACGAGGTGCCACGCAGGAAATGTGACGTCTACACACACACACACACACGTACATTAAACAGCTGGAGCTAAATGTTGATGCATTAGGGAGGAAGTGTTGGGTAAAGTGGTGACGGATGGTGGAAGGAGGTGTCGCATGGCAGCGGAACGGGTCTGAGTGAACACAGAGGAGCCAGGAGACTGTTTCCCAGCCGACCTTTCATGAAATATACTGGCCTGTCCGTCCGTCAGTCCGTCCATGTGTGTGATTTTGATTTTGCAAGAAACTTAAGTGCAGAAATGATGCAATAGTTTCTGTCTTCAGATAACAAGTTTCAAGCTTTTTTGCCGAGAGTTAGATGAGAAGGTCGACACCACTCTACAGCTACAACTAGCAGCTGGTTAGCTTAGCTTAGCATAACGATAAAGAAGGAAACTGCTACATTTTTACACATTTGTATGGATTAAACAAAAACAATATTATGTGTTATTAGTGAGCTTTAGAGGTGTTGGTATGCAGACTTTGTTAACGTCAGACAGAGCCAGGCTAGCTGTTCACCCCCATTTCCTGTCTTTATGCTAAGCTAAGCTAACCAGCTGCTGACTATGACTTCCTATTTACCGTACGGACACCGGAGTGGTATCCATCTTCTCATTTAAAGTATAAATGAGAAATATAAAGTAAATATTTCCCAAAATGTTGAGCTTCTCCAATAAAGCAACTGTGTGAAGCTTTATTTCTTACGTGATTCTAACGTTAAAATTATTCTGATGCAGCATTTATTTGTTGATAGAAAATAACAAAAGTTCTAGTGAACATCTGTGCAGTCTTCAGTGTGTAATGCTCGTTGTACTTTACATAGAGATAAGACATGTTTCATGATATACGAACCCCAGCCGATGAGCAGGTACACGGAGAGGCGGGTGGAGTAGCTGTGGATGACGAGCAGCAGCGTGTGCAGGTACAGACCCTCCACCAGCAGCCAGAAGAAGTTGGCCATGATGAAGTAGTTGAAGAACACCAGAATGGCTTTACAGCCCACCTACAACAACACACGAAACAACAATTATAGGATGCAGAAATGTGTCATTATATAGATTAAATCCCCAGGAACTAATAATAAACCAGTACGACCTGTGCTGCAACACTCGTACCATGAAAACGTTCATGAAAATAAACATGTTTCAGGAAGAATGCCCTGTTGGAAACAATAACGCAGGTAGAGTGGCAACTGAAACCGTAAAAATATAATTAAAGGTTCAGCTTTATTGTCATTTTACAAAACAGGATTGTGAGAAAAAGTATGAGGAAATATTCAAATATTATAAATTAAAATAAAAACAATGAAATAGGCGATTAAAATATAACAAAGTATATAAAAGTAGCAGTAAAGGAGAAAATAAAACTAAATTATATTTACAAGGAAGTTATACATATATAAATACATATATATATATACATATATATAAATACATATGTGCATGTGGTTTCGTCAAAAATGCGCAAATATTTAGAAATATGCACAAGACATATTCTAGTTTATTAAAAAAATAAATCACCACAGGCCCAAAAGGTGTGTGTGTGTGTGTGTGTGTGTGTGTGTGTGTGTGTGTGTGTGTGTCACCAGCGACGGCTGCGTGCTGCAGTCGGTGTTTTGGTCGTCGGAGAAGAGCAGCGTGTCTTTGGTCAGCACGGCGGCGGCTCGCAGCATGAAGGACAAAAACAAGTTCAGATGGATGTAGTTCCTCGTGCAGTGGAGCTTCCTGTATGTATATAAATACACACACACACACATATATATATGTTTATATATCCATACATATACACACAGAGAGGGATGTTGAGGAGAGTGTTTACAGAGGGAGTCGAGTGTGAACCCAGTGAAGGAGTCAGTCCAGTGAACAGAGTTGATCCAGACTGAGCTGAGTTCAGCAGACTCAGCTGTTATCACCTCTGTGTGTTTATATTATATATACGTATATATGTGTACATATACGTGGAGTAATCCTTAAAACATCCTGGTAGTGTGACTGGTTTACCTGAACAAACAGATGATGATGGTGCTGGTGAGCAGAGTGATGAAGGACAGGCTGTGGCCCAGAGTGGACAGTATCTTCACCACCCTGTAGAAGACCAGCTGCACAAACACACCAACACACACACACAGCTCACTCATCCAGCAAAATGTACAAACATACAATAATAACATAAAATACATTTTAATTAGAAGTATTCAGTTACTTTACTTCAGTAAAAATACAAAAGTATGAGCATCAAAATATACTTATAGTACCAAAAGTCATTATGCAGAATGTCTCATTTCAGAAAATAATAATGATGTTAATTATAACCCATAAAATATGATATAGTTTATAATTAGTAATGCATCACTTTAATGTTGCAGCTGGTGAAGGTGGGCTGATTCTAAATAAAATAACATTTAAAATAAAGTAAAATAAAATGTTGAACTAAATTAAATAAAGTGAACTCAAATTAAAATACATTAAAAGCAGCTCAAAGTGCTTCACAGAGAAAAATAAAAAGGAAAACACATCAAAGAGAAACGATACATAAAGGAATAGAGAGATACACGACGCAAGAAACGTGTAAAGTTGCTACAAAAGTTAATGGAATATACTGCATAATAATACATCATAATTAATCAGCCGATTCATATTTGGTATTAATAAATAACCCTGCAACCTTTTTTAAACAAACGTAACGCAGTAAAAAGTAGAGTATTTGCCTCTAAAGTGTAGTAGAATAGAAGTATAAAATACTCTTTCTGGTTGTAAAGACCATTAAAGCCACTAGAGGGCGCTGCTCTTCATTAATCTACATATTAAATAATCAGGAACGAGTATTCTGTGTGGAGAGACGCTTTTAACAAAACAGCGACGAGTGATGTTTAAAAGATGCACAGACGGTTTTAATCTGCACTCGTTGAGCTGCTGGAGCCTCGTGTGTCTCGAGTGGACATGCCCTTTCACAATAAAAGCAGGGTCAGGAGGAGACTCTGGTCCATTTCACAACTGTGTGTGTGTGTGTGTGTGTGTGTGAGTGAGTGTGTCGGTGCCAGGCGTTCATCGCTCTCCCTCGTCAACTATAAACAACATTCCCCATGTCTGACACACCATCTGGCAATAAACTGGACACACACACACACACACACACACACACACACACACACACACACAATCAGTGTATACATTAAGACATGCATGAGCACGTGCACTTTAACAAACACATGTAAAAACACACCTGGTCTGACACCGACACAAACATCACATGAGCGTTAAATATGAACTTATTCATACTTTCACAGATGTCTCAACGTCTCACTTTGTAAGAACGTACATATTGAGACACTTAAAGATCTCTGGAGACGTTGTCCTCTCCGTCTTTTCTTTCCACATTCATCCTTCACTCCTTTCCTCTTTCCTTTGTTTTAATGAGTCCATGTTTCCTTACTCTTTTCTTTACCTTTGCTAATTATTTTTAAACTTTTCTTCCGTCTTTTGTTCCGAAGCTTTTTCATTTCATCATTTTGTCTAAATTCTTTCCTACTTTTCATTTTTCTCCGTCTTTTGTTTTGTCTTTGTTTTCTTCTGACAAGTTTTAAAAAGGTTTTAATTATTAT
Source organism: Anarhichas minor (assembly GCF_050575085.1). Lineage (NCBI taxonomy): Eukaryota > Metazoa > Chordata > Actinopteri > Perciformes > Anarhichadidae > Anarhichas > Anarhichas minor. The sequence goes on along the minus strand of NW_027466520.1, from coordinate 837,633 downwards.
TATTATTTAACCTCTTCATGCATATAAACATAACAATTGTTTCTTTTACATTTTTGTTCATTTCTTTACTTAAATCTCCTAAAAACAAGGTTTAAAATCTGTGATAATTCTCTAGAATATTCATCACTTAAGTTACAACAATGCAAACTAAAGTGTGTGTGCGTGCGTGTGTGTATGTGTGTGTGTATGTGTGTGTGTTTGTGTATGTGTGTGTGTGTGTGGTTTAATCAGACGTTCACATGGCAACTCAAACATAAACTGTCGTCACCTTTTAATTCAGACGTTGATAAATCCTGCACAGACAAAAAATAACGAAACTGTTTGGACATTTTTGACCCTCTAAGAAAAGTATTTTTCCGTTGTACTACTTTTCAGTACTTACTCTAAATACACAAATATGCGAGGACACACAGGCCCGTCACAGCCTGGCATCCGAGTCTCATTCCTGAGTTTGATTCTCAGGCTGCGAGCCGATGACCTGCTGCAGCCACATTTCCTTCTATGTCCAACGCGTCTCCATCCAGAGCTACTCGCGGCTCGCTCGTCTTCCTCTCCGACACCGGGGAGTTAAAGCCGTGCTGAACTTTAGGCTGAGCGGCTGAGCGGGCCGCGATGGAAAGTCCAAATGTTGCGGACCGACTTCATCTTCATGCTCCTTTGTTTTAAAGCAACACCATCGACGTTGTGATATTTATTGTTATGTTTTCATCTCATTCGTGTCTCATTCATTCCTTGTAAATATGTGTGAAGTCCTTTAATTCTTTGCACCATTTGAGGATGACGCAGCCGCCATTTTGTTGCATAATGACAATAAAGTTCTTGATTCACTGAGTCAGCGCTCAGAAAATAAAAGTCCTGCTCCTCGATGGAAACAGAACCATCATGACTAGAAGTAGAGAGAACTAGAACATGTCTTCAGTGCAGAACAACACAGTTATCATTAAAAAGAGAAAAACGTAAGTTGAATTTATTTGATAATTTATTTTACGAAAATTGGAAAACACTAGAATCTATAAATCCAACATGTTTACAAGTGTCCACAAGTGTTACCCATGTTGGAACAAATGGAGACTCCATGTGTATTTACATGTTGACATCCTCTACTTCAGCCTCTCCTCTCCTCTCCTCTCTCCTCTCTCCTCTCCTCTCCTCTCCTCTCCTCTCCTCTCCTCTCCTCTCCTCTCTCCTCTCCTCTCTCCTCTCCTCTCTCCTCTCTCCTCTCCCCTCTCTCCTCTCCTCTCTCCTCTCTGTGTTCACTTCCTGAAGTTCAGTCAGAGTTTCTCCTCCTTGTTGTCACATGACTGTTGGTCTCAGATGAATCAATCATGGCTTCATAGTTTCACTGAGGAGCTCACAGTTTAAAGTCACAATAAACAGCCTCACGTGTGAGACCGGGAGACATTAAAGTCTGTTGATTTAAAGATCTGTTCTGTGTCGCAGCGAGAGGACAATCAGCTGTGAAGTGCGAGTATCTGTGTGAGCGCCAAGCGGTGACGTCTGGTCTCCGCTGAATGTTTTCCAGACGGAAAACCTCCGTCTCTTCAAACAGGAAACAAATAGAAGCTTCACTGAGAGTCAAAGAGCGGGAATCTCACACCTGAGGGGCTCTGGAGAGGATCACAACCCAGCTGTGTGTGTGTGTGTGTGTGTGTGTGTGTGTGTGTGTGTGCGTGTGTGTGCGTGCTGTTAAAATTCACCTCTTTGTTTTGCTGTTTTCTGTCACACTGCTCAGATGTGTGATTTATTAGTTTCTGTTGAAATACTTAGTTAGGTTTAATAAAAGACGTCGTTTGTGTTAAAATAACAGAAGTAATGTTACTAAAGTTACGTGATGAATTAATTTGACTTCTAGTTTCACTCGAGGAACGAACATCGGTCTGCTGGAGGAAAGATCTCCGTACGCTGGATGATCATATTATAACGTTTTTTTGAGGATGGATTGAATTGATAATGTAAGTCCGGCTTATATAAGCATTTTGTTTCTGTACACTTATTGATTTGTGTGTGACGGCTGAATAACATACTTCTTCTTCTTCTTGAAGAGAAGTGTGTGGCATGAACTGAGTGTGGACACAATAACGGTCCCGGATGTTCTCCTAAACCTGGATGTTACCTGCTTGTTTAAAGCTCCGTATAAACCGAAGGGTCCTGGAATGCAGCCGTGACGAGAAGCAATAACTGAGCAGGTCAGAAGGTTTAAGCTCCAGCCTCCGGTTAAAACAGCGTTACAAGAAATATTCTGCTTCACGATCCTCTGAAGAAGTTTACCTTCAGACCAGATTAGAGGGCAGAGAGCGCCAAGACCAGGAGCTGAACCCACAACTCATCCGAGAGCTTAAGCCGGCGTCTCGCCACAACACGCTGTGTTCAAGTCTTTGAACGCCCCGCTGTCCTCCAGTGGTGTTCAGAGCCTTTATTTAAAGTTACTATGAGGAACCAGTCTCAGTGTAGTCCTGATCCTCTATATGAACTAGTCTCAGTGTAGTCCTGATCCTCTATATGAACCAGTCTCAGTGTAGTCCTGATCCTCTATCAGACCTCCATTAGTAAAGAGACCACCAGAGAGAAGATGGTCTGTTTCTATAGAGTTATTCTTAAAGCTCGTCATCGGAGCCACCGGGTCAGATTCTGGTGAAACCAGATGAACTCATGTCAAAACTGAACTCTGTGCTCTCCTACAGTTATGATAACGGTCCTAAATGTTGAGGGGTCTAATTAAAGTGATTTACAGTACGCTCTGCACAAAATCTGAATTACTTTACATCTTCTAAACTGATTATTTGGTGATCTAAAGTAGGTTGTGGGTGGTGAACTGGGTATTTGGTGGTCTTAAGGGAGTTTTGGGTAGACTAAACTGGGTATTTAATGGTCTAAACTGGGTATTTGGTGGTCTAAACTGGTTATTTGGTGATCTAAACTGGTTATTTGGTGGTCTAAACTGGTTATTTGGTGGTCTAAACTGGTTATTTGGTGGTCTAAACTGGGTATTTGGTGGTCTAAACTGGGTATTTGGTGGTCTAAACTGGGTATTTGGTGGTCTAAACTGAGTATTTGGTGGTCTAAACTAGGTATTTGGTGGTCTAAACTAGGTATTTGGTGGTCTAAACTGGGTATTTGGTGGTCTAAACTGGGTATTTGGTGGTCTAAACTGGGTATTTGGTGGTCTAAACTAGGTATTTGGTGGTCTAAACTGGTTATTTGGTGGTCTAAACTGGTTATTTGGTGGTCTAAACTGGGTATTTGGTGGTCTAAACTGGGTATTTGGTGGTCTAAACTGGGTATTTGGTGGTCTAAACTGGGTATTTGGTGGTCTAAACTAGGTATTTGGTGGTCTAAACTAGGTATTTGGTGGTCTAAACTGGTTATTTGGTGGTCTAAACTGGGTATTTGGTGGTCTAAACTGGGTATTTGGTGGTCTAAACTGAGTATTTGGTGGTCTAAACTAGGTATTTGGTGGTCTTAACTGGTTATTTGGTGGTCTAAACTGGTTATTTGGTGGTCTAAACTGGGTATTTGGTGGTCTAAACTGGGTATTTGGTGGTCTAAACTAGGTATTTGGTGGTCTAAACTAGGTATTTGGTGGTCTTAACTGGTTATTTGGTGGTCTAAACTGGTTATTTGGTGGTCTAAACTGGGTATTTGGTGGTCTAAACTGGGTATTTGGTGGTCTAAACTTGGTATTTGGTGGTCTAAACTAGGTATTTGGTGGTCTAAACTGGTTATTTGGTGGTCTAAACTGGTTATTTGGTAGTCTAAACTGGGTATTTGGTGGTCTAAACTGGGTATTTGGTGGTCTAAACTGGGTATTTGGTGGTCTAAACTGGGTATTTGGTGGTCTAAACTGGGTATTTGGTGGTCTAAACTTGGTATTTGGTGGTCTAAACTAGGTATTTGGTGGTCTAAACTGGTTATTTGGTGGTCTAAACTGGTTATTTGGTGGTCTAAACTGGGTATTTGGTGGTCTTAACTGGTTATTTGATGGTCTTAAGGGGGTTTTAGGTGGTACAACGTATCCTTTAAGCATCATTTGGTGGGATGAGATCTGGTTTTGGGACTTAGATCTTTTTACACTGCAAGCAAAACTATAAAATGCATTCTCTGCAGAAAATGTCTCTCTTTCACTTACATTGCAAATAAGAACTCACTGAAACTAGTCTGTGGTTTGCGTTTCAGACGATGAATAAACTGGCTCTGTGGTTGTTTTGATGCCTGTTGTTGAACAAAGCATTCAAAGTGGGTCAAACCAGAGATACGATCCTGTGATGTGGAGTTGAGCTGCGTGACACTTCACACGTACACTTGTTCTGATTACAAAACACTAATTATGTTATTTGATGGTCTAAACTGGTTATTTGATGGTCTTAATTATGTTTTGGGTGGTCTTAACTAGTTATTTGGTGGTCTTAACTAGTTATTTGGTGGTCTTAACTGGGTATTTGGTGGTCTGAAGTGGGTTTTGGTGGTCTAAACTGGGACTTTTAGTTAATTTAAGGCAGCTCCCTCTAACTTTCTCTGCTTGTATCAACCTGGACCCACACGGCACAAACACAACGTCACACAGAAAGTGAACAGACCTCGTTGGGTTCATCCGTGTTGTTGGACCAGCAGGCGACAGCGATGGGGGGGTAGACGTGAGACCAGCCTCTCTCTGTACAGTTCCTGCTGAGGTTACCTGAGACACCAAGAGTTGTATTTTTACACCATGAAACAATCAATCGTCTTTTATGTCTCTTTTTTAAGTCTTTATAAGTGCATTATAAATGTTTTGATGTCTTAGTTTTCTATTTGTGTGTATTTGTATTCTACTTGTGTCTTTTGTAGTGTTGGTGTCTCTTTCTAGTATATATATATATATATATGTGAATATTAACTTCAGATATTATGACGACGGCCGACTCACCGTTTTTCCCAAACAGACGCAGGAAGGAGGAGGGGCAGGGGAGGGTCATCACCTCACCGACCGCCGCCTTCTTCCAACATGAGACATTGTCCCACTCGCCGTGACACCCTCGACACACACACACACACACACACACACACACACACACACACACACACACACACACACACACACACACACACACACACACACACACACACACACACACACACACACAGGGTTAAATTACACTCACGACTTCCTGTTCGTCTGAGCTAATTCTTTCAACTCACTGATCTCGTGTCAGGAAACATAAAAGCATTTCTGGATCCTCTGAAGTTCAGCCATTTGGCTCCGCTGCAATTCGTGAAATCATTAATGTATCACTTTACTCACTTATCATTCACAGTAAGAATGAATTTAATAATATACTAAGAGGTATAACAACTAAATGTCATTGTTAAATAACCAAAGTGCAGCTCTAAATGTTGTTTATGCCACTTAATCTTTTAATAACTTCATTTAAGCAACTTATCCCCAATTTCTTGCAAATTAAGTCAAATTTTTATATTTGAAGAGCGATTAAATAAATTTAAACTTCTTGGGTTTAAGGGTTTTGCATTTGCACTTACAAGAAATTATGACACAATATTTTTAATTCTGCTTCATCGTTTTGGTTAAAACTGCTGAAAGGAATTTAAGAAGTACTTTTGTAAACTTGTAAACAGAGATTCTTATTTTTTTCTCGTCAAAGAAAAGACTTAAATAATCTGCACTCGTGTCGGGTGTTGATTTGTTAATATTTGTACGTGTTATAAGCAACTATGAATTCATCTGAAGTTATGAGCATCAGTGGTGGAAGAAGTACTCAAGAAGTACTCAAGTATTAGTGGTAATACCACAGTGTACAAATACTCGGTTACAAGTAACAGTCCTGCAAATCTACATATTAGTAATTCAGGCATCAAAAAATACTTGGAGAATAAAAAGTAAAAGTACTCTTCATGCTGAATAATATTTATTATATCAGTGGATTATAGTTATTGATGCATTCATGTGTTCATCACTTTAATGCTGCAGCTGGTAAATACTTTATATACTGCTGCATAGCTTAATCTACAATAATGTGACAGAAGTTATTAGTTGATTCATGCATTTCTTAAATAATCTGTAAAGTAACGACGGCTGTGAGGTAAATGTGAACAAAGTTTATCTACGTCTGAGATGAAGTAGAGTCAGAGTCTAACGAACCAACAACACAAACAGCTGCTTTATTAAACTAAAAGATGTGATCTCTAACGCTGGTGCATCACGGAGCGGATGAGAGTATCTGATGATGGTTTAACCTTTAAGACACACACACACACACACGCACACGCACACGCACGTGTGAGAAAGAACCCAGAGTCCACAAGCTGCAGACCACACAGAAAAAACGCTCTTTTATTATCACTGTGGTGAAACACTGAAACACACATGACCTTTTAGGAAAAACAGAGAAGCATAGCTGTGCATGTACTGTATCAGTGTGTGTGTGCACTTCCTCTTGAGGTTAATAATTGATTGATAGCGAGTGTGTTGCAACACAGAATGAAACAGCTTCCAGACACACCCTCCTCTTCACATAGCTGACCTCAGTCAACACACACACACACCCACACATTACAACACAGACATTTGTGCGTAAGTGTGTGTTTTAAAGTAATTTTTTTGAGTTTTTGTTCCTGCAGATGCCAAAACTGTTAGCCACCTTAAAACTGTGTGTTCTGCATTTATATCACTTTAAAGCTGATGGGGATTTCCAAACAATTCCTTCTGTGTGTGTGTGTGCGCGTGCGTGCGTGCGTGTGTGTGTGTGCGTGCACCTGTGCTAGCGGCCGTCTGTTGCTGCAGCAGCGTGTGACACTCTCTCCTGGCTCTCTGCATCTCCCACTGGAACTGGCAGCTAGGAAACTTTCCATTAACCTGTCGGGACGAGAGGAAATAAATATTATGAATATTATCTCCAACGTGAACAAACTGCGTCAGTCAACAGTTCAGACTCTGGCTCTCCGCGTCTCGGGCTGAGCGCTGGTGTTTGATGAACGTGCTTCAGCTTTCTGGACTTGAGTTCATGTGTTTGCAATCTGAAACGTTCTCCGGGAGGTTTTTGGATAAACTTTTTCCTCAAATCAGAAATTCCTACTTCTGTGCATGAAATGTGCTCAAAATGAATAACGTGCACCGTGATGCTATTAGGTAACATGGCGTATTAGGGCCTTGTTGGTGAAGCCTTGCAAAGTGAAGCAATGTGGTTCCCTGACAAAAAAAATATTTTCTTTCTCGGAAATCTGTGACTTTAATCTCAGAGAATCTCGACATTTTTTCTTGTACATTTGTGAGTTTTATTCGTAGATTTACAACTTTAATCTCAGAGAAGTTGTTTTTTTTCTCGGGAATTGAAGACTTTAAGGCGGAAATTCTAAATTCTTTCTCTGAATGTGATCGTTATTTATTACCTACAGTGGCACTAAGACGCTGACAGTTAATGATAGAAATATTGGAATATGTGGAATTGGACTACAAGAAGCAGAGTTGGACTACAAGAAGCAGAGTTTGAGTAGAATAGTTTGACTTTGTGTGTGTGTGTGTGTGTGTGTGTGTGTGTCCTGGTACAGCTGAAGAAGACTCCTCAAACGAAGGTGTAAACAAAGGGCAGCATGAACACAAAGAGAAACACTCAAACTAAATAGGAGTGTGTCAACTTGACTTCATTGATATACTGTGTGTGTGTGTGTGTGTGTGTGTGTGTGTGTGTGTGTGTGTGTGTGTGTGTGTGGTCCGTTTACATTGAGATTCACTGCCGCTTTTTTTTTTTTTTCAGACCTGTCAGTGTGTTTATACATCGCTCACACACACACACACACACACACCCCTCAAGCTTTTGTTATTTCTCGTCTGTCCATTGAGTTGTCGCTTGCAGACGATCACCTGATCACATCGACCAATCAAACATCACCTCAACACCGTCACACCCGTGGAGGCTTTTTAAAGAATGTTTAATGTCCGATTATTATTATTGAGAACAGCCCAAAGAAAGCACAAACACTTCGGGTAAATAAACAAACAGGTAAACAACATAAATGAGCCATGAATTAGTAATCAGTCCGTCTCTCAATACTGTCTGACTTCCTGTCTGTGGCACTGAGCTCAAAACACATTGGTTCCTATGAGACGTAAATCTTTACAAACACAAACGTGTGGTTTTATTTTCCATCAAACAAACAAACATCTCAGATCTGAAAGTATTGCATGAATTTTCTTTCTTCTCAAAACAGAAACTATAAACACAGAGGATGAACCGTTTGAATTTATTTAATCCAACAAACAACGTCATCTCATGTCTCCTAATGAGCTTTAATACACACAGATCCATTACGGACGAAACCTTTGTTCCAGTTCGTAATCCTGAACCTCGTCTGACCTCAAACCGCAGATTACAGCGACAAAAAGCAAAAGTACTATCGACTAGTACTAGTAGTACTACTAGTACTATATATGGGACAACATCGAGACAACAGTGCCCCAAGTGCAGCTACATAAAAGTTGATATTAATAGATTTGATTATTATTAATCTGTTTTATTATTCTGGACTTTTTCTATTTGTTAAAAACGATGAAACGTTAGTTCCAGTAATGCTTTAGGGACATAAACAGGAAGTACAATGTCGTGAGTTTCCTGGCAGCTTGAGCTCCGTTACGTTAACGTTATATTTGTTCACATTTTGGATAATTAGCACCATTAAAAATATGCCGAATCGTCGAATCCTGTTTGCAGTGACGGATGGACAGACAACGATCACTGTGTTACTTTGACACTGAAGGAAACTTTAAAACGAGATCATTCTCAGGCAGGTTCTGCAGCTATAAAGAGCGTCTTTTCTATGATTACCAAGTAGATTTCTGGATGTTTATTAATGACGGACACCAGAGATGTTGATATCCTCGGACTGTGAGCCTCATGTCAGTGAGCTCATGTTTGACCCTTTGACCCATGTTTGTTATGACTCTGAGAAGGAGAAACAGACGCAGCAGTCTGATATTAACTCACCGGTTAGAAGCAACATATAAATGCATCTCATGTACTTGTATATGATCACTATTCCGTATGGGGGAGCATATCCCAGCATGCATTGGGAGAGAGAGCACACTGGTCAGGTCAACAGGTGTTAATTATGCAAATTATGCATCAATGTTGGAGATTCCATGGAGAGAAAACGGGACTAAACTTTACTCTGTGACTTCATCTCAGATTCTCACCGAAATATTAAAGAATTGTAACTTCTCGAGCACATTAATGTCACAGGTTTCTCCTTCACATCTGTTCACCTGCGTGTCATTAAATAAAAAAGCTCAGTGCAACATGAACAGGAACTTTTAAACGTCACACACAAAGAACATGAAGGATTCTTATGAGCTGAACTTTTAACTTGAGCTGCAGCTACAAACTGCAACTTCAGCGAATCTCAGCGTCAACAAGAGAAGGAACTAAAGCTCCAAACTAACCAGCGATCAGTCTGCTCGCTGGTTTCCTCTTTAAACGCAACACAAGAGTTCACTGCTGTCTCTCTGCACGATCTTCATGCTGAACTTCAGCAGTTTGTCTGCAGAGTCGTCTGCTGCAGCTTTAAAGTACTTTCAAAAAACGAGGATTAAATCAGCGAATCACAGTTCAGCTTTAATCCAAACAAAAGGTGATGAACTCGCTGCTCTTTAATGTGTTTTAATATCAAAATGAGCTCAACGGTTTACGTATTGACTGTCCTGCAGTGAGATCATGAAAGGAAGCAGAATCTACTGAAACACAGCCGACACGTTTCTCTTGTGACGTCCAGCAGACAGGAGGTGAAGCAGATATATTCTCAAAGGAGAAAAATAGATTTAAATGTGATTTTGTGTAAAGTTTCTGAGGCTGCAGGACGACACAGAGGGAACTTATACAACCTGAAGTCCTGAGTCCTCTTTGTGCCGCTGTCACATGTTCCCTGAAGGCAACACAAGGTTTGACTTCTAACGGAGAGCTCAACGTTTTCAACAAAAACAAACACGCACGGCTGAATTTTGGGGGGAAATGTGCAAAAATATTAAAGAATTTTATTCCAACTTTAAAAGAAATAAAAAGGGAAAAGATGTTAAAACTAAAATGTGACCTTAAATCAAAACAAGGTTTCTGTTCTTCGTATGCAGAACTAGAATTTAAAATACCAGTTAGAAAACTACAAAACACAACTGACACTGTTCTGTTTGTAAACGTGCATCAAGATTTGAGTTCAAAAGACACAACATTTTATTTGTTGTTATTGTTTTTCTTCAGGAATAAAATCCTAAATGAGTCACTGATCTCTAAAACCTCTAATCTCTGCATGTTGAGCTCCTCTCACAGCTGATACCTTCTGTGTGTGTGTGTGTATATATATATATATATATATATATATATATATATATATATATATATATATATATATATATATATATATATATGAACACACTGGAGGTCCAGACACAGAGTCTAAACACAGACCTGAACATTAAAACAACAACCAGCAAACAGGAAGTGAATCTAGAATGAAATGGTTTGAGTGGAATGAGAGCTGCTGCTGTTTGAGTTAATTTACAGTCACGTTTCATTTAATGACGCTGAAAGCAGCAAAGTGGAAGATTAGAAAATATAGTTATGAGAGAATGTGGTGACTGAAAGCTGTGGGTCTGAAAATACAGAAATATAACAGTCTCAGTTGGAATAGTAGAGGACATACATAAATAAAGGTCACTGTATAATCTCACTTTGTGTCTATTTTTGGAATGTTGTGGCCTAATTATGATATTAAGCCGATTAAAACTAAATATTTAGAGACGCAGATGTCATGAACTCACCCTGAACACCAATATAAACAATATCAGCTACGTTCTTATGAATATAACTCATATTTAAATAAGAATAACAGTGTTTTTATGAGATAATCACTTGAATAATAGTGATAATATTAATATTAAGAAGAAGAAGAAAGGGACTGACCGTGTGGATGAAGGTGAAGCCGAGCAGGAGCAGAGCGAGCCGGTGCGTAAAGGCCATCCTGGACTCATGTCCTCCGGTTCACCTGGACAGCAGCTCACCTGTTGGACATCCTCAGCAGGAAGCACGTGCGCCGCAGCGAGACGCCACCGAACGGAACTCTGTGAAGGTTTGTAGTTTTAACGCGAAGAAATCACGTGTTTCTTTTTTGGCCCGTTGGTGTCAGCAGCTTTACGCACGGATCAGATCTTTACGTCTCCCAAAAAGAGTTCAGTGTTTGTAAAAAGAAAAAGCAGAACAAACATCCCAACATGAAAACTCCAACAGACCAACCGGACTAGAGGGAAGAACCGGGACTCTCCGGTGAGCGGAGCTACAGTGACGCGGAGCTCCGGTTCTCTCTCCGTTCACTCTCTAACGAGCGCGCGTCTCCGCCACACGTCGTCCCCTGGGACACCCCGGACTCATTGCGCGCTCCCGCGGACCTGCGGGAGCTTCCTGAGTGTGTTTTAACAGCAGCGACACCGCACGGCTGAAGTCACGACTCCGGACAATTAAACTGATGTTTGGGTCCCAAACTCTGGCCCTCGGGCCCCCAGAGGGTCCTGGAGTTTGGCTCCAGCGGTCCCACCACCAAACGAAACCCCAACTTTATTTAATAAACATGTAAGAATCAACAAAATCACTTCACTCATTCAGAACAGACAGATTAAAACATGTAAATGTGGGTTATGTTTTAATAATACATTGATGGTATTTAGTTTAAACACAAAATGTTACAGTTAACTTTCATGAAGTGAAAACACAACATGAAAGAGTTCCCAGACCGACCTGTCAATCACAGTAAGCCCCGCCCTAAATCATCCCCTGCTTTTTGACTCTAAATGGACCATAATGTACTAAATGAACATCATGCTGTATTGAAGAAGACTTGAAACTAGAGATTGAGACCATAAACTCATGTTTACAATGTTTACTGAGGTAATAAATCAAGAGAGAAGTAGAGTCATTTTCTCATAGACTTCTATACAACCAGAGGAGTCGCCCCCTGGTGGACACTAGAGAGAATGCAGCTTTAACACATGAAGCTTTCATTTCACTTTTCTTGTCTCCTGGTTTGTGAAAGATGTCAGATCTTTGACCTCACGTTTCCTTTCCTCCTGACTTTGAGGTAATTTAGTGAAACAAATGTATTTAGAAAAGTATATAAAGTACTTTAAATCGTCTGCATGATCAGTACTTTTACTTTGATGCTTTGAGTACATTTTCACTGGTAATACTTCTGTACTTTTACTAAACTTATAATATCAAATATACAGGTCTTTTACTTCTAATGGAGTGTTTTTACATTGCTGTATCTGTACTTTAGATTAAAGATATTTATATTTAATACTTTGGAATGTAGCACGACGAAGGTCAAAGTGAATATCTGTATAATTTGAGTATCTACTTGAAGCTGTAGAGGACATTTCTGTTGAGGTTTTTGGAGGTGATGATGTCAGGAGGTCACTGAATCCTCCTCTGAAACCAGCACGAAGATACATTTACTCCAGATGTTGTTAATTATTTTATGAAAATGTAAACTTATGTCTGACATTACTTATAAACAGAAGCTGTAGCTTTCAACAACAGCTGTTCACTTTGGAGAAAATCTCTTTATTTTCTTTGTGCATCTTTTCTCAAACTCAATGAACATGAAAAGAATAAAAATAATAAAAGGCATATTTCCTGGGTAAAGTACCTCTAGAACACCTCCCTGCACCTCCCCGCACAGTCTGTGCTTAATGCAGGCAGAACAAGTGGGAATAATGAGTAAAAATACCTCCACAACATCCACCACATCATACCCCAGAAAAGACGCACCTTTCCTGGGTAAAGTACCTCCACAACACCCACCCTCCCACTCTCCACTCATCCACACCCCCCCACCATGCACCAAAACCCCGCAGAGACACCTCCGGCACCTACCCCTACAACCACGTCCACCAGGCTGTCCCGTGCCCCCACACTTAAGCACCCCTCCCTGGGTAAACACCCTCCGCAAGCTCGCCCAGAGTTTCGTGCCCCTGGTATTCCAAATCTGGTTTCGTGCCCCTGGTATTCCGTTTCGTGCCTCTGGTATTCCAACAGAGGACCAGGGTGTACTTGCTGCAAACCTATCCGCCTGTCAGAGCCTCCAAAACGGACTGAATTCACCACAAACAGTGCCTGGATGAATTCAACTTTAACTTTTTTTTTCGTGCCCCTGGTATTCCTAATGAGTACCAGAGGTGTAGGGGGAGTTTCTGGCCCGAAAAAGAGCCTCCACATCGGCCTCAATCACCACAACACACCCTGGAGGAATGACGGCCGAAGAGCAAAACCTCCGATCTGAAAAATGCCTGGATCATTTTGCAGATAGGATCTTTTGCACTTGGTGCAAGTTGGAAGAGGTTCTACAAAATGATGCTCGAAATTAAGTTTCAACAAAGGGCCGGATTATTTGAAGACAGACTGAATATGAACAGCCTTCCTTGTTCTCATCATCCAAAGTGAAATCCGGCAATCAGAAAATTCTGCAGATAGGAGGTTTTGCGCTTTGGCCCTGTTTTTTGGACCTACAATCCCGATTTTCTCCACAGGAGGGCGCTCGAGCTCCAGGGGGAAGTTAGCAGTTGCTTTCTGCACACCTATCCGCCTGTCACAGCCTCCAAAATGGACTGAATTCACACAAATACAAGCTGGATGAATTTATTTGTAATTTTTGTTTCTAAGTGTTTTCTCGTGCCCCTGGTATTCTTATTGGGTACCAGAGGTCCAGGGGGAGTCCGGCTACGTGCCTGGCCCGGAAAAGAGCCTCCAAATAGGCCTCAATCACCCCCTGGAGGAATGACTTTGGTGTTTTTTTTCTAAGTGTCTTTTGGACCTGCAAACCCGATTTTCTCCACAGGAGGGCGCTCGAGCTCCAGAGGGAAGTTAGCGGTTGCTTTCTGCAAACCTATCCGCCTGTAGGAGCCTCCAAAAGTGGCCTGAACTCACCACAAACACCGTCTGGATGAATTTACTTTTCGTTTTTTTCCTAAGTGTTTTCATACTTTAACTTTTTTTTTCGTGCCTCTGGTGATCTAACTGACTACCAGAGGTGTTGAGTGAGCCAGGCCCCATCTCTGGCCCGCGCCAGAGCTTCCAAAAGTGGCCTGAACTCACCACAAACACAGCCTGGATGAATTTATTTGTCGTTTTTATACTTTAACTTTTTTTTGTGTGTTTTTAGTGTTTTGTACCTTTAAGTGAAACTTTCAGTGTTTATTCAGTTTGTTTCTGTCTGTTTATCCGTTTGTTGCACTTCTCTAAATATTGTTTGCATGTGTAAACTTTTAATGTTTACAGATATTAAAAATAGCAACGACGCTGCAAAATAAGCCAATAAAAACAGTGCGACTCTGAAACCTGAAACACGAGGGAGCGATGAGAAGACAGGAAGTCTGTTTGAGGAAAAGTGGAAAAAAAAGGAAATGTTTTTCATGAAATGATTATTTTTACGCTGTTTTCTCTCTAGACAATATTAACTCATTAATCCATTAAACTCCCGATATTTAAACTTTTTATTTAACTTATATATATTTTGTTTTGTCCATGTGTTTTAAAGTGCAGCATACTGTAAATAAAGTCCATTTTGGAACAATTCTGGAGCTTTTGAGTGAATCACATGGACTTCATCACCAAACTGTAGACATGAATTCATTTTTACTTTTTAATAAAACATCTAACTTTAACTTATCCTACATTATCTCCACTGTCAGCTCAAAGCCAAATAATATAATTTAATGTATAAAATGTTTAATATAATTACCATACTGTCGGACAGAAGAGGAAATATGATCTAAGATTACAATAAAAACTTGAAACAATGAAATGTATGTGAAGATATAATTAAAATGAATTCATAAAACATGGAAAAAAACCATAATTACCTATTTGTAGTCCTGAAACTTCATATTTTGTTAAAATAAACATCGCTTTTAGTTTATTTGATTCAAATGTGATAAAAAAGTCTATTTGTGTAGAAAAGTCTGAAGCGTCGTCACATAACAATAACAACAATGACAATAATAAATGAATAATAATAGAAACTATGAGTTTTAGCCAATCAAAGCACTTTATTGCACTGTATAGTGTGACGGTGAGCCAATAGCAGGCTCTTATAAAAGTGTCATTTAATCTTTTTATCATGTGTACAAAACAAGTCACACACACTTGTACCGTACAAAATCAACACTATTTACATACAATACACACACACACACACACACAAGCACACACACACACACACAGGGACTGAATCATGACGCTGCTACCATCAAACCCAAACTGCTCTCAGCCAATCAAACGCTCAGCAGCTTTGTGATCTGCATAAAGTTTGTCTCTGTCGATAAAGTTTAAACAAAAGAAGAATAAAAACAGCTGGTTTGGGATGAACTGTTCCCGTAACGTCCCTTTAGATTATAATAATATTCTCTTTTGTTATTCACACATTGCACTTTGCTTCACAATAGTTTATCAGGTTTACTGCAAATCATTTAACATGATAATACATTATAATTATTGTAATTATTATTATTATTATTATAATTATTATAATTATAATTATAATTATTGTGCTGCACTTTCACTGTTAAAGGTTCAATATTTAACTCTTCAGCATTAAAACGTCTAAAAGTGACCGGACCGGTGTCATGTTGACTTGTGTTTATTTATTTCACATGATTTAGAGAAAATTACATATTAAAAAATGTATTAATATTAAAGTATTAATCAAAGACATTTCACTTTGTCTCCCGAGCTTCAATATGTTTGTTTTTCTGAGACTTTAGTTGCTGAAAACTAAAATTAATTGTAGGTTTTTTTTCAGATTCAACGGCTGAAACTTTGTGTTTAAATTCTAAATTAAAACGTTTCTTATTTCTTCCTCTGCGGATAAAAAATCTGCTGCGTGAGTCACATTAAAACCACGAAAAACGTCCCTGTCCCACTTTAACACATGATGAACACACACACACACACACACACACACACACACACACACACACACACACACACACACACACACACACACACACACACACACACACACACACACACACACACACACACACAGAGGGTGCAGGTGGAGAGAGCTGCATATAGGGGCTACTATACCTCATTGTTTTCGGTACCTCTCCATATAGATTATTATGTCTATGTACAATATTTATATTTTTTACAGTTATCTGGCTGCCCCTGTTCTAATTTGAATTTAAATAGCTTCTTTTTTTTGTAGTTTTTTGATTGGACCAGTAAAACATGATGACAGATACAGTCTCTAGTATTGATCTCTTTTCTACTTTGACCTCCTAAAAACCACCAGAGCTGTCGAGCACAGTGTTCCCCTATAAGGCTTTCTACAGTGACGAGCTCCGGGTAACTGGGCTGTAAAAATGAGCATCCCACCACTGAGCAATCAATCAACCAATCAATCAACCAATCAATCAATCAACTGGCACAACACGACTTTAAAGAAAACGGACGACTTTAACACCACACCATATGCAGGTTCAAAAATACAGTACATCTTGATTCTGGGAAATAAAGGAACAACAACAGCGAAATGCACGGCATGCTCGCACACGCACACACACACACACACTCTCACACACTCTCACACACACACACACACACACACACACACACACACAGGCTACATGTTGTAGGCCACGTAGATGGGGTCCAGCTGGTCCTGCAGGAAGCCGTCCCGGAGGTGCATGCGCTGTTTCTCGCCGCGGGAGTTGATGGGGATGACGCCGATGTCCGTCACCACGACCACGCCCACGATCAGGTAGTGCTCCTCCAGCACCGCCTTGGTCACCATCGGAACCAGGTCCAGGGCCTCCTGCTCGGAGCCCTCCAGCTCCACCACCACCACCAGCAGGTTGGTCCAGGGGAAGACCGCACTGAGGAGGACGCAGTTCATCATCTGTCATTCTACTGTTTAAAAAGCTAAGTTCACTGGTTTTATTTCTAACCACTAGAGGGCAGCAGAACTCCTCAACAAGCTTAAAAACACACTCCACAAAATACGTTACTATCTGTGTCTTTAGGGGCTAAATGTCCCAAATGTGTCCCTCCAGACCAGTCGCCAGGAAAACATGTTGGTATTGTACTTTTCTGCAAACAATGAAGTTGTTGAATGTGACGTAGTGTATAAAGTGACCGTCCCGTGGTATTATAGAGAGTATAAACGGTGAGGGTCCACTCAGGGTGAGTCAAACAAACTAAGGACTCTCACCCAGGAGACCGCTGTCCGTGTGAAACCAACAATAAACATTGACTTTATGCTTTTTACGAAATAATTACGTAAGAAACTCCGCTAATTGCTGTTGTTATTTATTCGAGCTAGTTACGTTATTTTGTCAGTAGAACGGAAATTCCCATTTAAATCAACGAAGAGCGGCGGCCATTTTTATGTGTACCGTCGCCACAGCGGACTAACTTTCGTAAAAACTAAAACACAGCGTAGGAAAGCACGTCGCTATCACCAGATGAGTGTTTGTTCGGCTCGTTTTCTGTAACGAGCCGATTGCTTAATTTTCTGGCAATTAGCAAGATAGCTAACTAACCAGCTGTCCGCTAGTTAGCTAGCTAGCATGCTAGTTCCGCCACGCTTTCATGCTACACTGGTTACAAAAAAAACTAGTTAACTAGCATAACTAGCTAACTAGTAAACCATGTGTATATAACCATATTTGTACTAGTCGGTCGGTTAAATGTCCGTTCTACTCCGGTTGTTTCTCTGTTGTTACGTTATTATCTTAACATAAACCACGGTGTTTTGTTTCTAACCTTAACAAGTAGTCTATCTCTTCTCACCGTTAGCCGCGTGGCATCGTGTCTTTAAGTGCGATAAAGAGCTGATACGACACACGTTTCTGAATTGTTCCTTCAGATGTTTTTGTGACGACTGGTCGGTGTGTTAGAGGTCCAACCTACCACTCCATGATGCTCTTGTGGGCTCTGATGACGGAGGTCTCGATGTCGATGGGGTGGTACCTCATCCCCCTCAGCTCCATGGCCTCCTCCAGAGCTCCCACCACGAACAGAGCGTCGTGTCTCTCTGACAACACAAAGAGACAAAAGAGGGTCGGCCACGTTGACGGCGAGTCGACGGGATCGGAAGCGGTCGCGGAGAGGGAGACTAACCTCCGGTGGCGTCGGTGAGCTCGGTGCGGCGGAGGAAGCCCAGGTAGCCCGTCCTGGCCCAGGCCGTCTGAGTGTCTCCAAAACTGAGTCTGGAGTTGAAGTGATCGGACTGAAGAACCTCCTCTCCGTAACCGCTGTAGTAACCGCTGCCGTTATGAGTGCTGTGCACCCAGATCTGTCAACAGAGCACCGTTATGTTATATGATATATCAAACACTCAGCATGGTCATGATGCTGCACAAAGCTGAGTCTAAGTCCGTTCTCTGATGAAGAAGTGAGGCAGGTAGTTACAGAATGAATATGGATGAATAACTAGAATGTAGAACGGCAGCGCAGATAAATGAAGCTTTTAACTTCAGGAGAAAGAAAACATCAGGAAGAGATGAAAGGACGGAACAGAGAGAACAAAACAGAGACGGAAGGACAGAAAAGTGAAACAATTAAGACAAAACAAGACAATGAAAATGAAAAAACAGAAAAGGGAAAGCGTAAAGAAAAGAATACAACACAAGAAACAACACAAGAAAGGAGAGAAAGGTAAAGAAAAAGAAAAACTAAACGAGAAAGAAAGAGACAAAGACGAACAAACAACAGAGAGAGGAGAGAAACAGAGGAAACAGGCGACAGAAGAGCGTAAAGAACTAAATGAAGAGATGAAGTTGTGTCTGAGCGGACCTCTCCGAGGTGGGAGTCTCCCAGCGGTCCTTTGGTCTCTGGGTTAGCGATGATCACACGAACTCCAGGAAGGATCTGAAAACAACAAAACTACAATCAGCCTCCATCTTTCTACCGCTGAGTCACGTCAGCGACACATGAACACACAGCGGAGTCATGTTCAGTAACAAACAACAATAAAATACTTTGAATCAGAAGAGTATTGTTTATTTTATTCTAGATGTTTTCTATATTTAACTGTTTAGTTTAAATATTTAGCTGTTCAAGTATACATACAGTATACATATACATGTACATATACATATGTATATATGTACATGTATATGAGTAGGCAGGTTGAGGACCAGCATGCACTGGGGCAGGTTATTTTTTTAGCAGAGAGGCATCGATATGATTTCTTTGTTCTTTTGTTTGCTGGTTTTTCTTTTGATAAATAAAACACGAGGAACAAAGAAAGTTTTCATTAACGATGAG
This sequence comes from Anarhichas minor, assembly GCF_050575085.1. Taxonomy (NCBI): domain Eukaryota; kingdom Metazoa; phylum Chordata; class Actinopteri; order Perciformes; family Anarhichadidae; genus Anarhichas; species Anarhichas minor. Next base: position 818,338 of record NW_027466520.1, on the reverse strand, counting down.
CTCTTCTATTATTACCACATACCCACAATGCATCAGTCAGGTTTGACTTTATATATATATATATATATATATATATATATCTGAATAGCCAGGAGGAGCAGCGTTACTCAGATCTCCTGAAGTGAAACATGAGACGGGCGTTGGACGGACTCCTCCACACAGTGAGTCAGACTGACGTCTTCTCTTTGTGTCGGTGTGGAGGAAGAAACATCCGGCACTTTAAACCGACCCGTCAGTCACCGACTCTTTGACTACATCTGACCTGACTTCCTCCTCCACCATCTGATTCACCACGTGACGAGCGGTTACCATCATTATTTGAAGGAGTGAAGCATGCTGGGCGTCTGTTTTCTGGTCCACGTTCAGGACAAACATGAGCCGGATGAGATTCCTTCAGACGGAGACGAAGGTTTCGGGGCTCTGACTCACTGAGCGTGGGAGGACGGGAGCAGGAGCAGTCCGGTCTGTCGGCACATTCGATGCCATTTCAGTGCAACTGAACCGTTTCTCCACGGTGAGAAGAGATGAATCTCTGAAATCGCTGTTGTGTTATGATGGTGAATCTGATCCTGCCACGAGGTGAAGAAACCTAATCAACGGACGTTTATTAGGTTTCTGTTTGAGGCGTTTTGATGAAACTTTGTGTGTTTGTCGGTGAAAGCTCTTTGAACTCTGGCTGTCAAACAAAAACCCGGTTTGTTCTGGAGAATAAGGAGGAATAAGGACGATGATGATCTTCAGTCTCTCTTGGACCGTTGAAGGCTTTATGTGCACAGATTGTAAAAAGTGAAAATAAATGAATTCAATCCTGAAGAAACATGCTCCATGTGGATGTTACTGCACCTCTGAATCACTCACCTTGCCAGACTCCATTAACGGCAGACTGTGAGGAGAACCTCTCTCCACCAACCGAACCCTGAAACAAACACACGCACACGCACAAGCACACGCACAAGCACACGCACACGCGTCAGGATGTTGTTGGGGGAAGAGGAGGAGGATGAAGAGGAGGACAGCAGGCCGTGGTACCTGTCGTGACGCAGCGCTCTCATGTCCACGTACACAGTCGTAGGGTCCGGTCCCGAAGTGCCCTGCAGCCAATCACAGCGCAGACACAGCGAGCATGTGATCAGAGACGTGTAACGGTCACTCACTGGTTGTAGATGCAGTTTCTTTTATGTTTAAGTACTAATAAGATCTTTATCTTTGCTCCATAGTGAGCATTGTGGAGCAGATGAACCCCTGACATGCTGATGAAGCAGCTGCAGAAGATGAAGCGTGTTGACGTGTTACACGCGTGTGACGTTGTTACCTGCAGGCAGATGGCCAGGTTGACTCTGCAGCCGAAGGCCGTGCTGACGGATCTCGGGTGAAGGCCGAGGTCTTTGAAGAGCTTCGAGAAGGAGTGAGTGAGCGACATCCTGGGCCTCTCCTCCGCCACCACGACGCAGGCCCGGACCCGGGACAGATCCAGACCTCGAGCCTGGACCAGAGACGGGAGACCGCGTCACATTACAGAGGAGCGAGAAGACTAGGGGGAATGGTGCAGATGATGAGATGTTGTGAATCCTTTAGGAGGTAAACCTTTGAGGGTTAAACTTATGTCAGAGAACGGTGTGTGTCAGTGAAGAACATTTGTGCTTTCCTCTTCTGCGTTCGGCCTTCAGTCTCCATGGAGACTAAAAGACGGATAATGACTCAAATTAACTCCGCTGTGACCAATCAGAGGCGTCGGTGACTGCACCTCAGGCTTCAGCAGACAGAGACACAGTCGCAGTTTATTACGGCCGACGTCTGAAGTCACTGAGTTTATAACTGTGTGTTCAGCTGCAGGCTGACCGGTGACCAGAGGTTTTAAACGTATTAGATCTATCCAACGGTCTTTGAACGCATCACGTGTGACGGACGTCGTCAGAAAAAGCAAACAAAACGAAGACTTAACTTATGATATTTAATCTGAAACATTTTATTCTTCATGTTCTCATTATAAACGTCTCCTCTAATAAAGAGTTCACTTTAACATGATTGTGTAAAAACATCAAAGTGTGAAACTATGACGTCATGATTGATTCATCTGAGACCAACAGTCATGTGACTACAAGGAGGAGACACTGACTGAACTACAGGAAGTGAACGGAGAGGAGAGGAGAGAAGAGAGGAGAGAGAGGAGAGAGAGGAGAGGAGAGAGGAGAGAGGAGAGGAGAGAGAAGGGAGGAGAGAGGAGAGGAGAGAGAAGGGAGGAGAGAGGAGAGAAGGGAGGAGAGAGGAGAGGAGAGGAGAGAGAGGAGAGAGAAGGGAGGAGAGAGGAGAGGAGAGAGAGGAGAGGAGAGAGAAGGGAGGAGAGGAGAGAGAGGAGAGGAGAGGAGAGAGGAGAGAGAGGAGAGAGAAGGGAGGAGAGAGAAGGGAGGAGAGAGGAGAGGAGAGGAGAGAGAGGAGAGAGAAGGGAGGAGAGAGGAGAGGAGAGGAGAGAGAAGGGAGGAGAGGAGAGAGAGGAGAGGAGAGAGGAGAGGAGAGAGAGGAGAGGAGAGAGAAGGGAGGAGAGGAGAGAGAGGAGAGGAGAGGAGAGAGGAGAGAGGAGAGAGAAGGGAGGAGAGAGGAGAGGAGAGAGAGGAGAGGAGAGAGAAGGGAGGAGAGGAGAGAGGAGAGAGAGGAGAGGAGAGAGGAGAGAGAGGAGAGGAGAGAGGAGGAGAGGAGAGAGAGGAGAGGAGAGGAGAGAGGAGAGAGAGGAGAGGAGAGAGGAGAGAGAAGGGAGGAGAGAGGAGAGGAGAGAGAGGAGAGGAGAGAGAAGGGAGGAGAGGAGAGAGGAGAGGAGAGAGAAGGGAGGAGAGGAGAGAGGAGAGGAGAGGAGAGAGGAGAGAAGAGGAGAGAGGAGAGAGAGGAGAGGAGAGAGGAGAGGAGAGAGGAGGAGAGGATGGAAACATGTCAATAGTTTAATATTCATAACATGTGGAGCCTTCATTTTTATTTCCAACATTGGTAACACTTGTAGACATGTTGGAAACATGTTGAATATTTAGATTCTATTGTTTGCCAATTTTTGTAAAAGAAATGATCAAATAATTTCAACTTGTTCTTCATCTTTTTTAATGATTGATGTCATCATAACTGTGACATGTTCTAGTTCTCTCTACTAGTCATCACGGTTGTGTTTCCATAGAGGAGCAGGACTTTTATTTTGTTGTTAAAATCAAGACCACAGAGAGAAAAACGTGACGGGAGCAACAAGAAAGGTGTGTTTCATGTACGATCCACAGCTCTGGACCCTGGCGGTTGAAAGCGGTTAAACTCTTCTGAATAAACGTCACAAGCATCCCGTGAACCGAGTCTCTGACCTTGAGCGCCTCGGTCTGCAGGCCGAGTCCTTTGGTGCACAGCTCCATGACGCTGTAGGAGCAGAAGGTGTCTCGCACCTTCAGCTGGCTGACGGCCAGCAGCCACAGCGCCGGGTTGGACTCCAGCTCCACCGGGGGGATCAGGATGGACTGGTGGCCGGAATACACGCTGCAGAACACACCGCACGCCTTCCTTTAATGCATTTACATCTACTGTCCATGAAGGAGCCACACGGCTCAGACAGAGAGTCATTCATCACAGTCCGATGTGAGATATTGTTGCTTTAAAGTCTCTGAGGGAGATTCATAAGACAGAAATCTGCTCTCGCCAAGTTCAGAGTTTATGAGCTGAGGATTTAAAACTAAGCAGACGTGAGATGAGGAACCAGAGCAGATAGAACGTCTGCTCTGGTTATTAAACGGCAGCTTTGTGACATGAATCATACCCTGAGCATAACGTGTAACAGACTGTAATAATGATGATAGTAATAAAACAGGTGCAATGACAGATGAAGTCATGAAGAACAAACACTGTGTGGACACCTTGGCGACTACCAACGTGTGACAGAAACAGGTGTTGAGTCTAATGAGAGGTGAGTTGCATTATGGGAAATGTAGGATCCAGTGTTTTTGGAGCTTCAAGTTAAAGTCAGGACACCTCTCTGCAGTAACTCTAGTTGTTTTTGGCCACTTGTTTGCAGAAGTTGTGAAGTCAATACTGACACATCAGTTCCTTTACGGTTGATGTGTGAAACTTTATTTACACATCCATCGGTAACAGAGCGACAACAGGTTTCCTTAGGAGCTCTCTTTGAGCTCTGTTTTTGGTCTCCACCACCTCCTGATGGACATATCTGTCTCTTTAGCTGCTAAACGCTCCACAATGTTCACCAGCTGGTCTCGAACTGAGTCAGTCAGCTGCTGAGCGGACTTTAAAGATGTCTTCAGTGTGTACGGTGAGTAGACGGAGACACCAACCTGCAGAGACACCAGAGGACGAAGCCGAGACCGCAGTACGGATCCAGACAGATGGCCACTTCTCTGGACGGGTACAACTCACACTGCAGCTTCACCGACCGACAGAAGGCTCCAACGGCATTATGGGATATCTGGAGAGAGAGAGAGACAGAGGGGGAGGGGGAGGGAGAGAGAGAGAGGGGGAGGGGGAGGGAGAGAGAGAGAGAGAGAGAGAGAGAGAGGAACAGAGAGAGAGAGGAACAGAGAGAGAGAGAGAGAGAGAGAGAGAGAGAGGGACAGAGAGAGAGAGAGAGAGGCAGGACAGAGAGAGAGAGAGAGAGGCAGAGAGAGAGAGAGAGGGACAGAGAGAGAGAGAGAGGCAGAGAGAGAGAGAGAGGGACAGAGAGAGAGAGAGAGAGAGAGGGACAGAGAGAGAGAGAGAGGCAGAGAGAGAGAGAGAGGGACAGAGAGAGAGAGAGAGACTTTAACTTTAAATAAATGTATTTGCTCAGATGTATTTCAAACACTGATAATAAAGCAGCTGTGTGTGTTGTGTACTGAGTGATGAGTGATGGATGAGGACTGATGAGGACTGAGGAGGATTATCGCTGAGCTGACCTGGACTCCGGCCAGCATGCCGGTCGTGGACACGCTGAAGTCCAGATAGGCCAGACCGTCAGGGTTGGTGGGCTTATAGAGAGCTGGAGGCTTCTTCTTTGGCAGGTCATCTGCAGCACACACACACACACACACACACACACACACACACACACACACACACACACACACACACACACACACACACACACACACACGTTTGTTTTATGAAACACTGAACTCAGGTTGAACCCACGATGCTACAGCAGCTGGTGAGCAGCCGTTGATGGAGGTTTAAAGTGTCTTGTTGCAGCAGATGTTTTGTTGCTTTGACTGAGTTCAAACCAGGATTGTTTTATCTTCATGAAAGACAAACATTTAATACTTCAAGTGCACACAAACGTTCACTTGTTTATTCTCTTTCTGACTGAATGTTTACTGCAATTTCCACCTCAACAGCATGAAGATTATAGAACCTAAAAACACAACGCAGTCACATTCTGCTGGAGGAACATCTGGATCGCACAACATTGTTATGTGATCGTATCCACTGTACATCATCTCCTGTGTCACCGCTCTCTCTCGTGACAGAACATAGTTTTGTTGTGACTTCCTGTCTCCAAACTACGACTACTTCAAGTGCTCTGTGTGTTTGTGTGTTTGTGTGTTTTTGACCAATGTGTAGCGCTGTTTGGACATGTTGCCAGTGAAACACAAAGAGAGGATGAAGGTTGCTGGTCAGAAGATGTTGATGTCGGAGCTGCACTCTCATGGTTGAGGTTAAGGTTGTGTTCCTAAGGTCAGAGGTCAGCGGGCGTACCCGTGTCGAGGACAGGCGGCCAGTTCCTGATGTCCACGGTGGCCGTGGCCTCTTTGGAGCGCAGCAGCTTACAGATGATCGCCGTGGTCATCACACAGGCCGAGTGGCTGACCTGCAGACGATAGCTTGATTATTAAACTGTAATATTTAATGTCGTTATTTTAATATAGCTACACAGCAGCTAGCAGAGCCCGTTGTATGATTAGCAGCAGCAACGTGAACTCAAACACACAAAGTATGATCTGGTGTTTAGTGATCTCTGACCTCCACGATCATCTTGACGGTGGGCAGCGTGGTGGAGATGTTCTGAGGGTGAGGCGGTCGCACCGTGATGGGAACACAGCCGGCGTACAGGGAGCCGTAGAAGGCTGCAATCAGGTCAATACCTGCACACACACACACACACACACACACACACACACACACACACACACACACACACACACACACACACACACACACACACACACACACACACACACACACACACACACACACACACACACAGAGGGGCGTGAGGGATGAACTCAGCTCTGTTGTTCTGTGGGTTAAAACAGCCTGAGTCCTGTCTGACCTGGTGGGTAGACCAGAGCCACGTGGTCTCCCTCCTGCAGACCGGCTCTCTCCATCAGCAGAGCCGCCACTCGCTCCGCCCTCTTGTGGAGCTGCAGACAGGTGAGGGAGCTGGACACCGCCCCCTGCAGGAGGAGGAGGAGGAGAGAGTGACGAGAGGAAAGAGACTAAAGCAGATTAACGTCAAAGTGAACCACATGGACCTCGTTAGTCATCTCTCTATCTAAGACCAGGTTTGGTGTCACTCCCTCAGGGTTAAAGGTGCGTTCACACCAGATGAGAAGAAAAGGTTTTTGCTCGGTGCGATCACTTGTCGTCTTGCGGACAGACCTGACGCAGCATGAGCTCAGACTTTTTACAGATCGGCATTATAACGTAGGTATCCCGGAACCCTTGTTTATCAGTTTATTGCTATAAAATCAAAGTGAAATCCGTTTATTTTGTGTTCGTACCGCCGTAGTAATCCAGCCTACCTGGGACCACGACGAGTGAGTGAGATTAAAGGTGATATTTGTAAAATTGGTTTGCAGACGACGTCTCGTTCTCACTACACGACTTCAGCCGGATTCTCTACTCGCCCAAAAGCAGCTGAAACATTTGCATCACGGACCAAAGTTGTTGATAAAGGAAACAACAACTATAACTAATAAAGACGTGTGGAAACAACTTCAACACGCACGACTAAACACTCAACACATCAAAAAGGCCTCTTAAAAAACTAGTAAACAACTATCAATAAAAGGTGTTTTTGCTTGTAAAAAGTAAAAGAACTCATGTTGAACAATATTTCACGAGTATTGGGAAGTGTTTGTCGTAATGAGCATTATTAGCATCTTTAAGATATTTAAGATGCATTGTGTAAAAACTGGTACGTGAGTGTGACTAGTAGACGTAGAGACTTCCTGTCTGCGGTCATGTGATGTGACTACCGTATTTTCCGCACTATAAAGCGCACCGGATTATAAGGCGCACCTTCAATGAATGGCCTATTTTAGAACTGTTTTTATATATAGGGCGCACCGGATTATAAGGCGCATAGAATAGAATAGCGTCGTAAGCGTGTCTCTTGAAAGGTGCCATTTTGGGGTCTTTATACACACAAGTGGTGTTGGACTAGGAGTAAGCACAGTACCGGTGTTTACCGCGGTGCGGCTTTGTAGTTTACCAGTCGTACTGAAACATTTTGACAGAGCACTGTGTACAACCAGTATGGATCAACGAATTAACCAATTGATCCATATATAAGGCGCTCCGGATTACAAGGCGCACTGTCGTTTTTTGAGAAAATTAAAGGCTTTTAAGTGCGCCTTATAGTGCGGAAAATACGGTACTTAATAAAAGAAGGGACTTCTTCTTCTGCTGTAATGTGGTAACGTGTAGCTGTGGGTGGAGGTGCGTTGCTGTTACCCTGGAGCTGAGCAGAGTGTAGAGGACGTGGTCCGGTGTGGTCTGAGCCCTCCACTGCAAAACCTCCGACAGGAACAGGAACTGAAACACAGTCAGAGACGCAGCATCCAACCAATAGTACCTGAGTTACATGAAATATATCAGTATGCAAACACTGGACATGACACCGGCATTCATAGCCCACAACAGTATATATATATATATATATATATATATATATATATGCTGTATATATACGGGTTCACAGAGGCCCTAAAACATGAATCTCCACCGTCAGCACATCATGTAAAAGTGCACAGGAGACACAAGTGGAGAAGGTTTCTCTGCAGCCGATACAGGACTCCCGTCTGTGAGTAAATCTTTAGTTTAATGCTTCATATCCAGCTGAGACTGCAGGACGTATATCAATAAACCACAAAGCAGCTGAGAAACAAGCTGCCGACTGGAGAAGAAATTCATGAACATTTTCACTGATGCAGCGACTGAAACAAGCGGTCTGTCGGCTGCTGAACGATTGTAAATCAGCTGAAACTTTGATTGATTCTTTAAAACTTCTCAATGAGGAACTCATCAAAACATTCCTTCACTTTAGCTCTAACACTCATCTCCAGACACAGAGGAGGAAGTTACTCCTACATGATCAACGATATAATATCATTTATATTTAAAAACACGGTAAGATCAGAGCTGTGTGAGTCGACTGTCTGTATTAGAGATTCATCAGATTATTTAAATGATTAGTCAGTGAATCTAACATCTCGTTATATTTGAAGAACAGTTAAAAACCCAAAATATTCAGTTTTTAATTATAAAGAACACAGAAAAGAAGCAAATCCTCATATTTAAGTAGCTGGAACCCGAATGATTTCTCCGTAAAACGATTTAAACGTTTGATTAGAAGATTGTCTGATGTTGTTTTTAATGACGTAGTCGAACTAATAAAGAACTCAACAAAGCACAGAGTCTTTTGTTCACCTGGTCGTTGTCGTCCGTTTGTCCTAAATCTCTGCCGCTGGCCTGAGCGATCCTCTTCCCTGACACCAGATTCCCCACCATCACAGAGGCAGGTCCGATCTCTGCAGCACGCACACACACACACACACATTGACATCTGTGCACAGTAACGAGCCACCTCCACAGACCCGTGAACACTTGTGTTTTGTTTCCCACCTGGTTGTTTCTGCCGGGGTTTGGGCAGGTTGGTGACGCAGGTGTGGGGGCACATGAGGACGTTGCAGGGGTGCAGCCCCCCCTCCAGGTACAGCTGCTTGATCTCAGACAGGTGGATGCCGCCCAGAGGGGTCTTGGGCAGAGTGTTGGCCGGGACCAGAGCCAAGCAGAACACGCCCACCCCGTGGATGCTGTCGATGGCCTGAGAGAGACGGAGGACGGTCAGACACAAACGGAGGTTTACAGAGAAGGAAAGACGTGAAGCGGCTCCACTGCTGGTTCATAAAACGACCCAGATCTTCCTCATTCAAACGCACCAGCGTTTCCTTTAACCCCGCCTCCTTGCCCTTGATTCAGCCCAGACAGCAACCTCCGGTTCTGAAACGTGAAGTCAAAGCTTCATGTGTTAAAGCTGCATTCTCTCTAGTGTCCACCAGGGGGCGACTCCTCTGGTTGTATAGAAGTCTATGAGAAAATGACTCTACTTCTCTCTTGATTTATTACCTCAGTAAACATTGTAAACATGAGTTTATGGTCTCAATCTCTAGTTTCAAGTCTTCTTCAATACAGCATGATGTTCATTTAGTACATTATGGTCCATTTAGAGTCAAACAGACCATAAAGCAGGGGATGCTTTAGGGCGGGGCTACACAGTGATTGACAGGTCTCTACGTCACTCCTCCTCAGTCTAAATATGGTCACTTCCTGTTCACTGGCTGCTAAAAAAACATGGCGACGGCCAAAATACTAAAATATTTATTTTTATGTTGTTTAATTGTTTGGGAGATTTATTACATTTATGATGCTGCACATGTTAGGAGAACGAGAGCAGCGGACCAGGTCAGACAGCTGAGAGGTGAGACAGACAGCTGAGAGGTGAGACAGACAGCTGAGAGGTGAGACAGACAGCTGAGAGGTGAGACAAGTGAGAGGTGAGACAGACAGCTGAGAGGTGAGACAAGTGAGAGGTGAGACAGACAGCTGAGAGGTCAGACAGCTGAGAGGTGAGACAGACAGCTGAGAGGTGAGACTCACCTGCAGCACGCGGCTCATCCACTGGAAGCTGTCCTCCTCGGTGGAGTCGGGCCGCTGCTCGGCCACCACCACGATCCTCTCGTCCCTCAGCACCGTGACGGAGAAGACCGCTATCCTGCAGGGACGGAGGACCAACAGCATCACTCGCACTGTGTTTAGTGGTAAGCTAAACAATGGTAAGTTTCTAATCCTAATTATTTATTTTAAAACATTTTATGTTATTATTTTTTTTATGTTTACAGCATGTGCATTTATTTAACTTTATTTTGTAATTATTGTTTTCTTTAATTTTACATTAATTTTATTATTAGCAATATGTTGTTTGTCACTATTTTACTTGTAAATGTATTTAATTGAATGTTTTATTTGAGTTTTTTTTAATTAACCCGTTCCTACAAGTAGATTTGTGTGTATCTGTATATATATTTATATGTATATATATGTATATACAGTATCTGTGTGTGTGTGTGTGTGTGTGTATATATATTTATATGTATATATATGTGTGTGTGTGTGTGTGTATTTGTTCCTTTCTTTTAAACCTATCTTCTCGTGCACTAATGTAAATGTTGACGTATCTCACATATTGTAGATTGGGGCTCTTTTAATAAGACAATAAAACTCAACAATCTGAACAGACTGAAGGTTCTTTTGTTAACTTGCTTCCTGCTGAAGCCTGAAGCCTTAAATAGATCTGAGGAACGTCATCAGAGGCTGTCGGCTGGATGATGAATGTCCTCCTCGCTGGCCGTGGACACAATTAAACTTCACTCTATTACTGCTTCTGGATTCTTCCACTGTTGCCCCACTTCATTAGATTTGTTATGTGTGTGGGTTCGACTCATTCATCAGGCTGACAGGGAGCGTGCCAGACGTCTGGCTGCTTTTCAAAGGGACAGTAGAGATGTTCAGAGGTGTGTTTGTATGAGAAATCACTGGTTTTGTGAATGCAGTCTTGTGTCTTTGAAGAGAGCATAGATAACAGCTTCAAGTTCTTGCTTTGCAGCCGACTCCGTCCACATCAGTACGTTGCTTTGCTCCCGTACTGGTACTCCATCTACTGTAGGACTACAGTGTAGTAATACACTGTAGTACTACAGGGACTATGGAGAAGTACCTCATACAAACACACTGTCCACTGGACTCTGAATGTGACTTGTAAACCGTCTCCTGGTGGTTCTGGTCCTCCTCACCTTCCCCTGTAGACGAACTTCATCGGCTCCACCGCCAGCGCCGTGGCCACGATGTCGTCGGCGTTGTGCCGCCGCCCGCTCACCATGATGAGCCCGTCCATCTTGCCCGTGATGAAGACGAGGCCGCCGGGGCCGATGAAGCCCAGCAGGCCGGTCCGCACGAAGGCGTACTCGCTGACCAAACCCCCGCTGGAGCTCACCGGGTAAACCTGCACACACACACACACACACACACAATAATGTCACGCTGCTGCTGCTCTTAATAAAGTGGATGTTGTGGCCGAGGTTCATTTGATTTAAAGTTTAAAGTCCTGTCTTTCAACTCTGCATCTTTTTATCAAGATCTCCATCATGATCACACACACACACACACACACACACACACACACACACACACACACACACACACACACACACACACACACACACACACACACACACACACACACACACACACCCTCACCTCAAAGGTGTTCTTGGTCATGCCCGTGAGGCCGTAGTAGGAGGTGCCGGTGGCGATGGAGCAAACACAGAACTCTCCGATCTCATCCGTCTGACAGAGCTGAGGGACGCCTTCTGGTTTCACCACACACACCAGGCCTGGGGGGGGGGACAGACAGACAGAGAGACAGACAGACAGACAGAAACACAGGGTTAACACCTTTTCATGGTCCTTCTGTCCTCATGAATTAACTCATATTTTCTACGAAGGGACACAAAGGACGATCCCACCAGACTCCACTCACTCTCCTGCTGTTTATGTGAATAAACGAGTTAAAGCAGGTCGATGTAGCCCAGTTTAAGTTTACAGAACGTCTGTGAAGACCCAAAACCAGGTTACATGAGGATCTGTGTTGAGAAGAGAACATCTTAACAATACCAGTTGTTGGCCGCACGATGAGAGACAGAAACACGATGATAAAAAGCGTGATATCGATATTATATGAGTGAATAAACAGATATCACAGTGGACAGTATACGTGGTGGGAAGTAACTAAGTACATTTACTGAAGTACAATTTTGAGGTACTTTAGCATTTCCACTTGAAGCTCCTTTATTCTTCTACTCCAGTACATCTCAGAGGTAAATATTGTATTTGTACTGCACCACATTCGTCTGACAGATTAAAATATTACACAGAAAACATGAACCACCAAATAGAAACGTCTATAAAATATATGCTAGTTAAAATGATCGACAACATGACAAGTAATCGTATTAATACTCAGATAATATAGTATATAATGAGGTAGCATTATAATGACACGGGACGCTCTGCTAATGAGTACTTTTACTTTAAGTAGTTTTGGTTGCTATTACTTTTATAAGTTATTTACTAAGTATCACACTGTACTTTTACAGTTATATTGTATTTAAGAAAATCAAAAGAATCTTTGTATGTATATATATATATATATATACACATGTATATATGAAGTTAACAGTGAATTGAAGGTAACTAGATTTCCGTTCTCACAGCGGGTGTAGTTCCCGTGTTGGCCACTGGGTGGTGTGAGTGGACGGCGTAGAGTGTTTAGTGTTCTCATGGATTAGAAGAACATGCCTGTATTTGTGTGACTGTTCCATTTACATTCATTCATTCATTCTCACTGCATCAGTGGAAGACAATGAGCAGAATTCCTTATGGACATAAAAATAATTTTAATTTCCTGCGTATTTGTCTGTGTTTTTATATATGTATATATATATATATATATACACGTGATTTTGGGCTGCAGCTTACAAAATATTCAGTATTTAAGGAAGTTATACTTGTCATTTAAATTAGCATTCTTTGTACAAATACATCGGTTTAAGTGCAGAGAACATTCTACCAATGTTATTATCTACGTCTAAGTTATCTCAAGTGGTTAAAACATGCAGTAATAATTTAATAATTTAAGTTTGAGAGCTGAGTACATACAGTACACACATTCTTTTTTTACTGGTTCAAGCTTCTACAATATGAGAATCTTCTGTCTTTTTATGCCACTGAGCTGAAAACCTTCTGGCCGAGTTGTTTTAGGTGAAAGCACAATGTGCAGACTCATCGATATTAAAGCAACGGCTGGCTGCGGCTCTAATGAAGCGTAAAACAACAGGTTTAATTGGATCCCCGGTGAGACTCCAGCCATGTAACGATGTCGCTGGTGTGTGGATTCTTCACGAGGACCTGAACGTGATGAATTATATCTTCTAATCGTTTCTTTTGTTCAGCATAAAGACGTCTGTGTGTCTTTGTCTGGACGACGTGAAGCTGAACTTCACTCGCTCCGTCACGAGGAGACAAACGCTGAACATTTAAAACGCATTTTAACATTTCATGGACTTAATGGAGTTTGAGCCATTCGGTGCATAAAAACACTGAAGACCGAAAGTTTAACTCTGCAGAGGGACAAAGTACGAGCGCTCGTGTACTTACAGTGTACAAGTACACATATAAACTGTGTTTTAATGGGCTAACATACAAACACACACACGGGCATCTTTAATGATAACTCGAGGCTGACAGAAGACGTATGAGGGCTGTAGGTAAAACAAAGTTAAAGCATTAAAGTATCTTTGTTTCTCTCTCACACACACACACACACAGACACACACACACACACACACACACACAGACGTACCTCCAGGTGCGACGGTGCCGACGTCCTGCACGGTGAGCACTGAGAGCCGTTCCTCCGTGTCCACCCTGACGACCCCGTAGGTCAGACCCTGCATGGACAGGACGCCTCGGCCCGGAGGCTGGCTGCTGTCCTCCACCGGCCTGAACACACACACACACACACACACACACACACACACACACACACGCACGTCATTAAACTGCAGTACAGAGGTTTAAAACACTGTGTTTCACTGTGAGCATACCGCATGTTAGCAGTGATTCTACTGACTTTAGAGCCTGAGGAGGTGGGTGCTGTAGGGTGTTGATCACAGACTGAATATAAGAAGGTATTGATATTGTTCCTTTAAATACGGTTTGGTCTTTACTGCAACGGATGACTTGATAACTGGGACGTCCAGTTCTGTTGCTGCTTCAGTGTCCAACATTAAACTTTGAGAAAACTCTGAAATCTACACTTTGACTTTGTTGTCTGCAGGAGTCTGTATCGATCTGTGATTGATTGATGAGTTACTGCAGGTGCAGACAGGTTCACTCGTGTACATGTGTGATAATGTGTTTACAGTCTCTGTGGGTGTGTTTGCACAGGCAAATGTGTGTGTGTGTGAGAGAGACTGTTTGCATATTTGTGCTTCTGTGTGTGTGTGTGTGTGTGTGTGTGTGTGTGTTTACCTCCGGATGGCCACTGTCAGGGCCTCGGGCGAGCTGGCACAGGGACAGATGACGTCGGCTCTCAGCCCTTTAGTCTGAAAGACGTTGAGGAAGGCGTCGCAGGACGAGATGGACCCTGACAGACAGCGACAGAAACAAACTGTTCAACTACTTCTACTGGAGACATGAAACAAGAATCAAACATTGTGTTTCATCAGATGTACTGGCTCCCCTGAACTACAATAAAAACATTGAAAAAGATCTCACTGGCAGCGTGTAGAGGACTCATGTCCTTTACTTTAAGGTACCACATGTACAGACTTACATGTATTTATGGTATAAACCCTGAGTGGAAACGTTAGCTGGCTAGTCAAACTACTTTGTCAGCTAACGTTTCAAAGCAACCAACACCAAAGCGTAGCGGAGGTATTTTAATGAATGTTTCGAGGTGTGTTATGTGTCATCATTGTGATCAAAGCCTCTCATGAAAAGCTGATTTTATATTCTCACTGAGGTTTTCCTGGTTCAATAAATGGATTCTTCTACTTAAAAACCTTCAGTCTTGTGTCTGATGTCGTAATGCACTTGAAGGCAGGTGGGGGGGGGGGCGTTTGAAACGGTCCCAGCTCCCAGCTGCCTCACCGTATAATACACCGTAATTCACTCCAGTCGGGCTGAAAACCATTTATTGTACCAAATGCGCGGCGACAGACACATCCGGCTCTATTCCTGTCAAGTGACCCAGTTCCTCCTGACTCCCCCGGAGAGTTTATCTATTTCCTCTGACATTCTCTTATCTCCACGACGCCGCTCTAAACTGAAAGAGCTCCGCTGCGGAGGTCGAGCGTGACCTTACAGGGGTTTGATCCGTCGGCCACCAGCAGCATGCGCAGCGAGCTCAGGTTGATGTCCTTCTGGTCCTTGTGGGCCACCAGAGCCCAGTGCATGTCCCTGGACTTCACACAGGCCACCTTGGCTGCAGAGGGGGGAGACGCACACAGACGGGGGGGGGGGGGGGGGGGGGGGGGGGGGGGGGCATTAGCATGTCCTCTTTGTGGCGGACAGGTGAGCGGAGGTGAGCGGAGGTGAGTGTGTGTCTCACCTTTGTACTGGCAGACCTTCTGGATCCACGACAGAGGGTTGACCTTCATCAGCGAGTAGGGCACGCTGATCACGTGCATCATGTTCATCACACTCTGCACGACACAGACATCATGACACGTTAGCATTTAAAGGGTTTAAAAATCACTAAATGAGCGATTTTATCGTCTATATTTATCAGTTTTCTGACCATCTTTGTGTCTAAACTAATATTCTTTCCTCAGCTCAACATATGAGGTTAATAAACTTGATATTTTTCTGGATATTTTTGTATCCCTACATAAAAAGAACACGCAAAATATCATAAATAATCAAATCATGATGCTTTACGTTAGATTAAACAGTGTTACTTTAATTCTAATAACAGTTCTGGTGGTTGCTTTACTTAATTCTCCACAGTAACACACACATCTGTTGCAGTATATCTCCCTTTCATGCACTTTAAAAGTCCGTTAAATCTGTCATCAAGGCTTTCTAATGGAGGCTGTATTTATGGGAGATATTACTTCTTTTAATATAGTATAAAAGAGTTTTGTTAAGTATTAACTTTTAGTTTGAGCAATTATGAAAAGCAAGTTCCCGCATCTCCTTTCTCACATGAAGTCTAATAACTTCTAGATGAATTAAACGACTCGCTCCATTCTGTTAGTGTGAAATATATTCCAACGCCTCAGTGAAGATAATCAATCTTCCTGATGTTCAGAGCAGATGTTACTGCACATGTGTGATAACGTAGCGACGCCTTGACTCCTCCTCTCACCGTCAGGATGCCGTTCCACAGACCCACGTCCTTCTTAAAGTCCAGGACGTTCACGATGGTCTCCGCTGCAGACAGGAAAGGGTTAACTCACTAAATGATGACCTGGAGGCTCTGAACTGTGTGTGTGTGTGTGTGTGTGTGTGTGTGTGTGTGTGTGTGTGTGTGTGTGTGTGTGTGTGTGTGCATACCCTCGGTGTAGCTGCAGGACTGGGTGAGAGCCTGGCAGTGTGTGAGCAGAGCGATCCTCGTCACCGTCACTCCCAGCACGCTGCCATCCTTACAGGTTTTATACTGAGACACAAACCACAGGAGACAATATCAAATATATGTGTGTGTGTGAGTGTGTGTGAGTGTGTGTGTGTGTGTGAGTGTGTGTGTGAGCTCACCTCTATGTAGGCTGTGTCGTTGTTTGCATCTTTGATGTGAGGGAACCAGTCTCTGGGAGGTTTAGAGAGATGCTTCGACTCCGTCACAAACCACAACAACTTAGGCCAACCTGCAGAGAGACGTTTATTTATGAACACATTACTGCAAACACCTTCAGCGTAACGCAGGCTTCATCCTCCTACTTTACCTGAGTACTTCTCCTCTACATCTCAGAGGTACATGTTGTACTTTTTACTGTACTACATCTCAGAGGTACATGTTGTACTTTTTACTGTACTACATCTCAGAGGTACATGTTGTACTTTTTACTGTACTACATCTCAGAGGTACATGTTGTACTTTTTACTGTACTACATCTCAGAGGTACATGTTGTACTTTTTACTGTACAACATCTCAGAGGTACATGTACTTTTTACTGTACTACATCTCAGAGGTACATGTACTTTTTACTGTACTACATCTCAGAGGTACATGTTGTACTTTTTACTGTACTACATCTCAGAGGTACATGTTGTACTTTTTACTGTACTACATCTCAGAGGTACATGTTGTACTTTTTACTGTACTACATCTCAGAGGTACATGTTGTACTTTTTACTGTACTACATCTCAGAGGTACATGTTGTACTTTTTACTGTACTACATCTCAGAGGTACATGTTGTACTTTTTACTGTACAACATCTCAGAGGTAAATGTACTTTTTACTGTACTACATCTCAGAGGTACATGTACTTTTTACTGTACAACATCTCAGAGGTACATGTTGTACTTTTTACTGTACTACATCCCAGAGGTACATGTTGTACTTTTTACTGTACTACATCTCAGAGGTACATATTGTACTTTTTACTGTACTACATCTCAGAGGTACATGTACTTTTTACTGTACTACATCTCAGAGGTACATGTTGTACTTTTTACTGTACTACATCCCAGAGGTACATGTTGTACTTTTTACTGTACTACATCTCAGAGGTACATATTGTACTTTTTACTGTACAACATCTCAGAGGTACATGTTGTACTTTTTACTGTACTACATCTCAGAGGTACATGTTGTACTTTTTACTGTACTACATCTCAGAGGTACATGTTGTACTTTTTACTGTACTACATCTCAGAGGTACATGTTGTACTTTTTACTGTACTACATCTCAGAGGTACATGTTGTACTTTTTACTGTACTACATCTCAGAGGTACATGTTGTACTTTTTACTGTACAACATCTCAGAGGTACATGTACTTTTTACTGTACTACATCTCAGAGGTACATGTACTTTTTACTGTACTACATCCCAGAGGTACATGTTGTACTTTTTACTGTACTACATCCCAGAGGTACATGTTGTACTTTTTACTGTACTACATCTCAGAGGTACATATTGTACTTTTTACTGTACAACATCTCAGAGGTATATGTTGTACTTTTTACTGTACTACATCTCAGAGGTACATGTTGTACTTTTTACTGTACTACATCTCAGAGGTACATGTTGTACTTTTTACTGTACTACATCTCAGAGGTACATATTGTACTTTTTACTGTACTACATCTCAGAGGTACATGTTGTACTTTTTACTGTACTACATCTCAGAGGTACATGTTGTACTTTTTACTGTACTACATCTCAGAGGTACATGTTGTACTTTTTACTGTACTACATCTCAGAGGTACATGTTGTACTTTTTACTGTACTACATCTCAGAGGTACATGTTGTACTTTTTACTGTACTACATCCCAGAGGTACATGTTGTACTTTTTACTGTAAAACATCTCAGAGGTACATGTTGTACTTTTTACTGTACTACATCCCAGAGGTACATATTGTACTTTTTACTGTACTACATCTCAGAGGTACATGTTGTACTTTTTACTGTACTACATCCCAGAGGTACATATTGTACTTTTTACTGTACTACATCTCAGAGGTACATGTTGTACTTTTTACTGTACTACATCTCAGAGGTACATATTGTACTTTTTACTGTACTACATCCCAGAGGTACATATTGTACTTTTTACTGTACTACATCTCAGAGGTACATATTGTACTTTTTACTGTACAACATCTCAGAGGTACATGTTGTACTTTTTACTGTACTACATCTCAGAGGTACATGTTGTACTTTTTACTGTACTACATCTCAGAGGTACATGTTGTACTTTTTACTGTACTACATCTCAGAGGTACATGTTGTACTTTTTACTGTACTACATCCCAGAGGTACATGTTGTACTTTTTACTGTACAACATCTCAGAGGTACATGTTGTACTTTTTACTGTACTACATCTCAGAGGTACATGTTGTACTTTTTACTGTACTACATCTCAGAGGTACATGTTGTACTTTTTACTGTACTACATCTCAGAGGTACATGTTGTACTTTTTACTGTACAACATCTCAGAGGTACATGTTGTACTTTTTACTGTACTACATCCCAGAGGTACATATTGTACTTTTTACTGTACTACATCTCAGAGGTACATGTTGTACTTTTTACTGTACTACATCTCAGAGGTACATATTGTACTTTTTACTGTACTACATCTCAGAGGTACATATTGTACTTTTTACTGTACTACATTCATTCATTTATTTATTGCTGTATTTGTTTTAGCATTTATTTATTGTATTTATTAAGTACATTTAGCAGATTACATACTTTCACTTCATTTAAGGTTTTGAATGCAGTACTTTTACTTGTAGTGGAGTATTTCCACAGTGTGTATTTGTACTTCCTCTCCACCACCGGGGAGTAAAAAAACATATTTTAATTCCCAAAGAAAACACACAAAAACAGACTTTTGTTTCCTTGTTTAAATTCCTTGTTAATAATCATTTAAAGGTTCACATCCTCTTTTCTCATCATGTGCAGTGAGACAGGCGACCCCCCCCCCCCCCCCACACACACACAGAGAACCCTACAATCGATGACCTCTGACCTTTGAACTGAGGGATCTCTCCTGTGGCGCTCTTGGGGAGTCCCTTATGACAGGCGTCACTGGTCAGAGCCACGGTGACGCCACAGCTGCCCAATAGGAACCCAATCTGCTGACTGCCGGCATCCTATTGGACGATACAGGGAGGGGTTTGAACACTGATTGGTTGTTTACAAAGTAACATTATCAGAGATCAGAGACTAGAAACACATGTTCTACTGAATATTGGAGGAGAACCATCGTCAGTAAAACTGTATTTACACTGTGATGGTTAACGTTAAACTGTGTCATTGATCTGATCCCAAACTAAAGAGAGCAGCAGCTATAGATCAGCTGCAGAGCGTTTGATTCGTGAGCAGCACAGCCAGGTGTCGAGGTTAAAAACACACTTAGGTGGGATTCATGAGGTACCTTGCGACTCAGTGGGACCTCTATGGGAACAGGGACCACCTCGGCCAGCAGGCAGCCGTAGAAGGCCACCATGAAGGCCACGGGGTCGTTGTTAGGAAACACCAACGCCACCTAGGAGAGAGAGGAGACCAACCGGGGTCAGAGTGTTTGCTAAACACAGCTGGATCGTCACATTAAAATTAAAGGAGGATGTCGTGTTTCATTTTAGCTCTGTTTGAAGGAAGAGTTTGACATTTTCGGAAATTTCCTTATTTGGATTTAGAGTTGGAGGAGAAGATTGAGCCCACTCTCATATCTGTCTGTTCAATACGAATCTCTGGCCAGCAGATGGTTAGCGTAGCTTAGCATCAAGACTGGAGTCACATAGGTTTTTCAACAGATTAAACAAACGAGATACGAAGTGTTACTTTGTGCTGGTAGGTGAACCTTTTTTTAAACGCTGGCTAGCTGTTTCCAGTCTTAATGCTAAGCTAAGCTAACCGACTGTAGCTTCAGATGAGAGTGGTGTAAATCCTCTGACTCCCTGCAAAAATATTAATCAAATTACATTTATTGACATATTCCAAAAGGAAAGCTCAGATTTATGAAGCCGTTGTAAATAATACGGACAAATACAAAATACATATTGAAAGAAAAACTTGCTGCAAAGGAAACTAAACACCACGGGTTTGATAAAAGAGATGAAGTGAGAGAGACACAGTGGGGGAGGAGTGACTCACCCGATCTCCCGGTCGCACCATCGGCTCCTGTTTGCTGCCCAGTTTGTGGAGGATGTTGTACGCAAGTTTGATGCTGCGAGACCACAGCTTTCCTGAAGGGAGCAGGACACAGGAGACAAGGGAGGGAGGAAGGAGAGAGAGAGTGGTGGAGGGAGGGGGGGAGGAAGAGAGGGAGAGAGGGGAGGGAGCACCTTTAACACAACTTAAAGCACAGCTCAATAAGCTGAGTGCTGATTGGACGTCTGTCTGTCTCACCGTATGTGAGGACGTAGAGGGGCTTCCCCGCCGTGTCCAGGCTGGTGAGACAGGGAGCTTTAGGGGAGATGGTGCCCCAGCGCTGCAGCGCCGCCTCCAGGGACGGGGGCCAGTTAGTGACCACGCCCAGCGCCTCGCCGCGGACCGCCATCATCTCAGCCCCCTCAGGACGAGGCTGGTTAGGATCCGGCTGCTGGACTGGAGACGAGGACACGGACAACGTCATCATGGAGGCATTTAAAGACGGAGGAGCCAGGTTTAACACTGAGGTACTTTCCCTTTAATATTTAGTATAAAGAATCAGACAGACAGAATCAAAGACGTGTCTCACCCTCCAGAAGTTCATCAAAGTCATCCACAAAGAACTCCCTCAGTGGAGGTCTGCGCGGCTGCTTCAGCGTGGTCACAAGCTGCTGGATTTTAGCCGACACGCGACTGCTGACTGGAACACCTGTAAAAACACCCACACACACACATTTGGTTTGTTGCACCTTATTAATTATCTTGTTTATATTTTTGTTTTATTTGTGCTGCAGCCGCTGCACAACAACGACCCTCAGGATGAATAAAGCTGATTCTGCTCAGTTATCTACAACAAACCCTTTCTATCTCATAATTATGACTTTTTATGTCATAATTTGGTCTAAATTTCGAGCTCCATTTCTTTGTTTTAGGCTGTCGGTGTCGTCTTACCGTCGCCCGTCTCCATGCGCTCGGCGTTGCCGTACTTCTGCGTGTTCCTGGCGATGGTCCCCATGTTGGCCATGTGGTGGCGCTCAACGCGGGAGTGGGTGGAGTCTGACGAGTAGCCCGTCACATCCGGGGGGGCCGAGTGATTCTCTGGAGGGGAAGCAGGCAGACGGACAAATATTCATCACGTTGTGACGTCTATCTGGTTATTTGTGGTCAAATCCAGAAAGAGAATTCATGCAACATACACTTTAATAACAGATTTGTTTTAAGGTGCTCTTAATTTGTTTGTTTATCATATTTAATTGCACAATTTTATATTTATTTCTTCTTAAATGATGTCTTATTCTATTGCACTGTTTATTGTCATGCACCAATCATCAAGACAAATTCTTTGTCTGTTTACTTTAAACGTATCTTTTTTCATTTTGTTTCTGAATATAATACCTGTTTCAAAATAAAATATAATACCTGTTTCAAAAATAAAATATAATAACTTTCAAAATAAAATATAATAAAATATAATACCTGTTTCAAAATAAAATATAATAAAATATAAAACCCGTTTCAAAATAAAATAAAATATAATACCTGTTTCAAAATAAAATATAATACCCGTTTCAAAATAAAACTTCCTGTACAGCCTGAGGCAGCTTTTATTTTTATAGAACGATGTTAAATTCTTCTATTCTTGAGCTTTAAATGTTCTGTTTTTATGTTTTAATTTATTATTTCATACATTTTCTGTTGTATTTTGTTTTGTATGTTTATGCTTCATTTAAAGCTCTTTATTTATTTAAAAACAACTTTAATTAAAGCTAATTTTATGATTTAAAGTGTGAAATTTCTACACAAAACCTGCTTTTTCAAACATATTCAGTGATTCCTTCGACACAAATATACAAAAATAAATAATAAAAAATAATGGCATCATAATGATGATAATAATAATCTTTATTTGTAGAGCACATTTCATACAGACTATGCAGCTCAAAGCGCTAGACATTTAAAATTAGAAAAAATCTATTGTGAAACACAACAATAAAGGCGAAAGAGATATATGTTGAGATATGTCAATAACTTTTCAAAATAAGAGCTCTGTTCCCCCTAAAGTATTTGACTGTTTGTACTTTTGATATTAAAATGTGAGTGTTAACGAGTTCGACATACCGTCCGACTCCAACGGCGGAGGCCACAGCATGTCGGACCCAAACTCACAGGAGCGTCGCAGAGATCCTCCGTTCTCCGCGACGCTCAGCGCTCCCTTCCTCTTCAGAGACAGGTGGCCGATACCTGGACACACACACACACACACACACACACACACACACACACACACACACACACACACACACACACACACACACACACACACACACACACACACACACACACACACACACACACACACACACACACACACACGCGTGTTTTACAGAGGGCTGCACGCTGATGCAAATGTAACGTCAAAGTTGCGTCCATTAAAAAACGGTGTTTTTATTGTGTAGGGAAACATGTGTCTCACCGTGGTGCGACTGCGACAGGTGGCTCTGCTGGTGGTGCAGCTGGCCCAGGTGCGTGTGCCCCAGGTGCGTGTGCGCCAGGTGCGAGAGGTGCGTGTGCGCCAGCGAGTCGGCCAGCCGCCCGGCGTTGCCGCTGCCGCCGCTCTGCGTGGACGAGGACGAGGAGGAGGTGGAGCCCAGGTGGGCGGGGCCCAGGTGTGACGGGCGGCTCATCCAGTGCTCCATGCCCGACATGTCGTCTCCGGGCCCCGCCTCCTCCTCCGAGCCCGACGACGAGTCGGAGCACAACGGTGACAGGCCTGGTGAGAGGAAACCGTCATCAACAACAACAACAACAACAACAACACAACAACAACTGAACTCCTGAAGTCTACGTCTACACAACAGTTTGACAGTTTCAGAAAAACACTCATTCTTGTTCTCCCAGAGAGTTATAATAATAATAACAACAATAAAGTATTTCACTGAGTATTTCATGTTCACTGAGCAGAGCCTGAAGGCATCATAATGTAACTGAAGTGAACCTCCGTTGGTTAGCCGTTAGCGGTGCTGCTAACGTTACTAGCTCTCCTCCTGTTGGTTTAAACACTGATTGGTTGTTTACAATGTAACATTATCAGAGATCAGAGACTAGAAACACATGTTCTACTGAATATTGGAGAACGATCGATTAAACATGAACAGGAGACCAACTTCTCACCGTTTAAGTTTTATGATCTCTGAGGGGCAGAGATAACGACCAACTCTCACAATGTCAATAACTAAAACACCATTTAGTTTAAATTGGCTTCAAGCTGCTTTAAATAAAAACAACCACAGAGACATAACTTACTTCTTTGAACAGGAGTTAAACTCAAAGATTTAAGTAACCGAACGTCGTAGAAAGATTCACATACAGTCTTCTTTGATTAGACGTCAGCTTCACTTTGTCTCAAAAAGGTTAAAAATCAAATCACGGCTGAAGAAGATTATTACATTTCCTTCATTAAGATCCAATCAACATGTCGGCTGTGATTACGTTCAACCGTACGAGCTCATGTTGGAGGTAAAGGTCGACACATGGAACATAATCAGTAGTTCTTCCTGACGTTTCAGCTGTCAGAGGGTTTGCAGGCCTCAGAAAATGTGCATGTCGGCAGTTTTTTTGGGGTGAAATGAGTGAAGATCATAACCCTGTCTGTCAGATTCTCTCGGGTCACATTTAAAGGACCAGCGAGGTTTTAACTACAAGCATCTATTTAACCCTCTGAACCTCGAAGCACTTTCAAATCCAACATGTTGCCAAGTGTCTACAAGTGTTAGGAGGCTCTACGTGTTATATATATTAAACTATTTACATGTTTACATCCTCTACTTCAGCCTCTCCTCTCTCCTCTCCTCTCCTCTCTCTCCCTCCTCTCTCTCCTCTCCTCTCCCTCCTCTCTCCTCTCCTCTCTCTCCTCTCCTCTCCCTCCTCTCTCCTCTCCCTCCTCTCCTCTCCTCTCTCTCCTCTCCTCTCTCCTCTCTCCTCTCTCCTCTCTCTCCTCTCCTCTCCCTCCTCTCTCCTCTCCTCTCTCCTCTCCTCTCCTCTCTCTCCTCTCCTCTCCTCTCTCTCCTCTCCTCTCTCCTCTCTCCTCTCTCTCCTCTCCTCTCCCTCCTCTCTCCTCTCCTCTCTCCTCTCCCTCCTCTCTCTCCTCTCTCCTCTCTGCTCTGTGTTCAGCAGCAGTTCGGTCAAAGTTTCTCTGATTTGTTGTCACATGACTATTGGTCTCAGATGAATCAATCATGACTTCACAGTTGCGTTAAAGAGCTCAGAATTTAATGTTTTTCACAGAATCTGATTAAAGGAAACGGTTTATTTGTGGCAAAATTGTAAATTGAAAATATTTCAAAATGATCAACATTTGATGAAATATCACAATTTTAAGCTTCGTTTCGGCTGCTTTTTTTCCCTGAGCGTTTGTCACGCATGATGTGTTCAAGGACCGTCAGAAAGATGCAAATCTGAAGATAATGACAGTTTTTACAGCTTCTGGCTGTGATAAACGGTGTAGTTTTGACAGCTGTTTAAAGAAAACATGCTTAATGCAAAGTCACAGAGAGATGATCACTGTGAAGGTGCTCGTCTGATTGACTCTACTGCAGGAATGTTCTCAGCAGCAGCTCCTGTGAAGATGTTTTAGCAGTGAGTGTTACTGCCTCGTCACCTGGAGGCGTGTACGCGTCCATGGACGTCTGCACCACCAGCGAGCGTCTTTTGGAAGGCATCGGCACCGCCACCTTCCGCTCCACGTGTCGCGCCAACACGGCCTGCACCGCCTCGGTGTGGACGTCTGCAGAGACACATTCATTCATTCATGCAGTCATTCATACAGTCATTCATTCATTCATGCAGTCATTCATTCATTCATTCATTCATGCAGTCATTCATTCATTCATTCATGCAGTTATTCATGCAGTCATTCATTCATTCATTCATTCATGCAGTCATTCATTCATTCATTCATGCAGTCATTCAGTCATTCATTCATTCATGCAGTCATTCATTCATTCATTCATTCATGCAGTCATTCATTCATTCATTCATGCAGTTATTCATGCAGTAATTCATTCATTCATTCATTCATGCAGTCATTCATTCATTCATTCATGCAGTTATTCATGCAGTCATTCATTCATTCATTCATTCATTCATGCAGTAATTCATTCATTCATTCATTCATGCAGTCATTCAGTAATTCACACAGAAAAGGAAGACAAGGAAACGTGTCTGGCTGAGTTCACTGTTTCACTGAGCGTGTGTGTGTTTTTCTATTGAAATCAAGAGATTAGATTCTTAAAACACTTTTGAATCAAACCTCAATGAGAGGAGCCACATGTCCCTTTATACACTGTTGCTGTATAATCAACTCTTTGTTTACTTAAAGTTACTGTGAGGAACTTTAACTTAGTGTTGGTTCTGTCGCCCCCTGTGGACTAAAGTGGTAGTGTCTCTGAGCACCAGAGTCTCTTGAGTAAACCTCTCATTCTACTGCAGCAGGGTCTGACAGTCTGCTCCTCTCAGTCCTGGTTCTGGTTCTCCCGTGCCTCCATTCCCTCCAGTGGGTCCAGCAATACGTCCTGGGTCTCCAGAAGCGTGGTGTCGGTGTTGACTCCCAGAGAGGAGAAGCTCTGATCCTGGAGGAGGAGGAGGAGGAGGAGACGCTGCTGCTGCCGGGAGCTGAGCTCTCCTCCTCCCTCCGGAACTCCGGATCTGGGTCTGTCCACGGTGGACCGGTCTCTGCTGGAGTCTGAGCTGAAGAAGTTTCTGGTGAACCTGCATGAGTTCATCTGGTTTCACCAGAATCTGACCCGGTGGCTCCGATGACGAGCATTAGGAATAACTCTATAGAAACAGACCATCTTCTCTCTGATGGTCTCTTTACTGATGGAGGTCTGATAGAGGATCAGGACTATACTGAGACTGGTTCATATAGAGGATCAGGACTACACTGAGACTGGTTCACATAGAGGATCAGGACTACACTGAGACTGGTTCACATAGAGGATCAGGACTACACTGAGACTGGTTCACATAGAGGATCAGGACTACACTGAGACTGGTTCAGGACCAGTGAAAAGTTCCTCACTGTCACTTAAAGTAGACCTGGACTAGATAGCTGGTATCAGTGGAGCATTTAGACGGTGACATCATTGACAGCAGTGATGATGTCATGCAGGTGTTCTCTCTACCTGATCGGTAACGTTCGTCTCTGGTGCCAGACGTTCGCCGCCGGTGGAAACGGGCCGCAGTGGGGGGGCCGAGCGGGGCCCGATGAGACATGGGCCCCTCCATACCTACAGAGGCAAGCAGGCAAGCAGACAGACACACACACACACACACACACACACACACATTTATATAGACACACACAGATATGCACATACACGTTTCGCAAAACGCAGTAAATACGTTGCAAAAATAAAAAAGAGGAAAAAACAAACATGAGGATGATTTGAAATCGGCAGAAAAATTATATTTTTCTGACATCATAAAAGGTGAAATCATAATAACGTGGTCTTAGTGTGAGACGGACGGGACCTCTTCATCCCCGTGCTGGTGATGATGATGATGGTGGTGCGGAGGAACCAGCTGAGCTCCAGGGAGTCTGAACCCACGTTCACTAATGGCCAGATCGATGCCCTACTATGAGAATACTCTGTGTGTGTGTGTGTGTGTGTTCGGGGGGGTCAGAGGTCGCTAAGTCTGAATTACCTCTAGCATGTGGAACAAATGCCCTGATCAGTTTGGACCTCTTCTTCTCATAACCCTTCTGAGTGATGTCCCCTGTAAACAGATAGAGATAGATAGAGAGTGAGAGAGACGTGACGGCTGCTTTTTAAATTATTGTTACTATTAATCTACTCATTAAATAAAGTATAAAAACATCTTTATTTTTTAATTTTACACCATGAAAATGTTTTTATCGTCATGGTCCTGCAGCCTCGTCTCTCCCAGTCTTTTAACGTCTCTGTCTAGACCGTTGATTAAAGATAAAAACACTAACCAAACAAACAAAAATAAACAACGTGATGAGTAATGGTGGAAACGAAGATAGAGAAAGAAATAAAGAATAAATGTAATAATGTCAACGAAGAACATCTTGTCTTCGTCTCACTTCATGAAACGTGACACTCTGGTGGACACCATGTCGAAGCTTTTATACAAGCTGTGAAGTGTGTTAAAGCTGCATTCTCTCTAGTGTCCACCAGGGGGCGACTCCTCTGGTTGTATAGAAGTCTATGAGAAAATGACTCTACTTCTCTCTTGATTTATTACCTCAGTAAACATTGTAAACATGAGTTTATGGTCTCAATCTCTAGTTTCAAGTCTTCTTCAATACAGCATGATGTTCATTTAGTACATTATGGTCCATTTAGAGTCAAACAGACCATAAAGCAGGGGATGCTTTAGGGCGGGGCTACACGGTGATTGACAGGTCTCTACCAGAGACGTATACGGCGTCTCTACGTCACTCCTCCTCAGTCCAGATATGGTCACTTCCTGTTCACTGGTTTCTAAAAAAACAACATGGCGACGGCCAAAACGCCGAACTCGAGGCTTCAAAACTGTAAACCACAAACCAACGAGTGACGACTCGACGACTTCGTCCACTTCTTACACACAGCCGACTCAATAACAACAATAAAAACATAAACTGTTCTCATTGACTCCATTGGGAAGCTCAGACTGGGACACTGGGACAACCAGCAGCAGGATCTTTAGAAGATGAAGATGGTGAAGCCACGGAGAAGCTCATTACACCCCCCCTCTCCACCACCACCTGTCAATCAAAGCCCCCCAGGGTCCTCGCAGCGGCGCTAATGTGAGCTAACACCTCCTCGTGTGTCGCTGCTAAACTGCCTCGCACCAGTTCACTAATTATTGACTGTGATTGGATTACAGAGAGGTTTAACTGGACCCCCCCCTGTTAACGTGCTTTGAACCAGACACGCTGACAGATGTGCATTTCATCACACCGTCCCCTCCATGCACCTCAGACGGGACGTGGATCTTAAAAAGCACACATACATATACAGAGTTTCATGTTTTTATCACACAAACAGGAGCAAATGGAGCATTTGTTGGGACTATTTTACGCAGTGGATTAAACACGTGTTCCATATGAAAGCTCTCTGGTCCTGAAGATCGGAACAAGAGAAGAACATCGACCACAACCAGAGAAAGATGCTCTCGAGTGTCTTTCATCTTTAACTGGAGCAGTGACATCATCACACCTGAGCGGTGACTCCAGATCAACTCGGCTGTTTCACACACATTGTTTTAGTGTTGCACAGCAGCAGCTGTGCACACAAATACATTAATGTTGAGAGCAAATATAGACTTCTACAGTAACGTACTGCTGACCATCTAAACATTCCTCCACTACAAATCAAGTACACACTTCTCCACTGAGCACGCTCTCTCAGCATGGACCCTTCTGAAGCACTCAAAACACACAAAATAGTGTTGCATATGTATTTATGAATGTATTTATGAATGTATTTATGAATGAGTTAAGTTAAGTTGTGTCTGAGTGTTTCTACTGAGAGAGGAGGGAAGGAACAAAGTGTCACATATGAGACGGATGGATGGATAGGAAGGGAGGGTGAAAGGTAGGGAGGAAGGGAGGGTAGGTTGATAGATAAGTAGGAAGGTACGAAGGTAGGAAGGTACGAAGGTAGGAAGGAGAAAGAGAATGAAATAGAAAAGTGCATTTCACAATCTGACTGTGGAGAACGGCCAGAACATCTGGGTCCAATCTGCTCATCTGTGCTGCTCTGTGAGTGTGTGACTGTGTGTGTGTGAGAGTGTGTGTTGTGTGTATAAGAGTGTGTGTGTGTGTGAGTTGTGTGTATAAGAGTGTGTATAAGAGTGTGTGTGTGTGTGTAAGAGTGTGTGTGTGTTGTGTGTATAAGAGTGTGTATAAGAGTGTGTGTGTGTGTGTGTGTGAGAGTGTGTGTGTATAAGAGTGTGTTAATTCTGAGTGAGGCCTTTTCTCAGATCAACCGCAGCATAACAACATTCCTTCTTCTTCTTCTGCTCTCTCTCTGTGTCACACACACACACACACACACACACACACACACACACACCCCCGTGGGGAGACGCCATCTTCCACTCGCACACAGCAGAGCAGGGAGGGTGTTGCCTAGTAACGGTTCTCCTGGAGCAAAAAAAAAAGGCCCGAGACGGCCATCTTGGATTTGAAGCATCAGATGTTTAGAAGTGGAGTAATGATACCTGACTCTGTGTGTGTGTGTGTGTGTGTCATACCAGTCTGTATTGGCAGCCTAATTCCTCCTCTCGCCTCCACTCCTCCTCTCTCCTCCTCTCTCCTCCCCTCCTCTCTCTCCTCTCTCTCCTCCCCTCCTCTCTCTCCTCTCTCTCCTCTCCTCCTCCCCTCTTCTCTCTCCTCTCTCTCCTCTCCTCCTCTCTCTCCTCTCTCTCTCCTCTCTCTCCTCTCTCTCCTCCCCTCCTCTCTCTCCTCTATCTCCTCTATCTCCTCTCCTCCTCTCTCTCCTCTCTATACATGTCTTCGTAGATCAGATCGGAACAAACAGGTTATTTAAGAAACGTTAAGGCCACGCCCCTTTTTGTGATTAAAAACTACACATCATGTAGATGTGGATGAAATTTGACGTGTTCGGATTAAAGTGGTGACAACCTTCCTCCCTCCCTCCCCTCCTCCCTCATACCTATACCTTCCTACCTACTTACGTTGCCTCCCTCCCTCCCTCCCTCCCTCATCCATCTGTTCCTGCTGAATTCTTCTCTGCTGTCTTCTTGACATCTTGTTTTTATTTGATCTTTCTCACTTTCTTATCACATCATCAGAAACAGATAGTCCACCCACGGAGCCGCCATGGTAACCAACTCCACACACACACACTGAAGTGTGCGTCATGTGTCGGGACCTTGAGCTGTCACCACACTCACATGCAGAGACCCGTGTGGACTGTGGAGCGTCCAGTGGATCACAAGAGCCATGGGCCACACGCACACACACACACACACACACACACACACAGTAGGTCATATACATGAGGACGTCACACACAGCTGATTATCTGATATTTACTTTATCAATGAATCTGTTCATTAACAAACTTTCCTTATTGATTAATCTGAACATTAGTTTCTCGTTGACGTCTTCAAACGTCCCATTTTGTCCAAAAACCCCCAAATATTCTGTTCACAACAATATCAAAGTGACACAAGATGAGAATCTGAATAATTAGAGGCTTTAAACTAATATCCGTTGTTGTTTGGTTGATCGTTGCAGCTCTGCTCCACCGATCGTTGAAACGTATCAATAACACTTCAGATGAATAATTAATAGTTACGATCATTCTTCAGCTGATCACAGATCACTTGTTGCTTTTTGTTGGTCATAACATTTTATATATTCTGGTTTTGGCGAACATCATGTTTTCTACCGGTAACAATGTGAGATCACTGCAACATAGAAAATCATGACAGCAGAGAGTTGATGTTTATTAAATGAATATGCAAAGTAGCTCTTTACTGGCTTTGGATTTTAAAAGTTAAAATACATTTAGGGTTTTAAAACATTCACCAGTTAGATCTCTTCTCCGATTGGCTGTCTGACCCAAATACACTGCA
This sequence comes from Anarhichas minor, assembly GCF_050575085.1. Taxonomy (NCBI): domain Eukaryota; kingdom Metazoa; phylum Chordata; class Actinopteri; order Perciformes; family Anarhichadidae; genus Anarhichas; species Anarhichas minor. Next base: position 787,038 of record NW_027466520.1, on the reverse strand, counting down.
TTCATCAGATGTTATTGTTTGCATTAATAATGAATGATAATAATAATAAATGATCTGTATGTTTCTATAAAGGGTGTCCACTAAAGAAAGCTGCGTATCTGTGATTCTATAGAAATATGTCTTTGTTTAAGTGTCATTTGAAGTCTATTTTGATGATAATCAGGATAATATCATGAAGGATTTTGGCCAGGATTAAACGATATTTTCATATTGTTCCATACTCACTGTTTAGTCATTAAAAATAGATGAAAATCACTGTTTTCTACAGAATGAAGTGACCAGAATATATTTAATTCATAACTGAATAAAACAGAAAAAGGCCTCATAGTATGGTTTCCGTACCCAGAAGAACTACAACTCCAGTCTCATGTCTCGGGCTGATTATCGGACAGAAACAGGAAGTCAGCCTGACGTCCAGTCGACAGAAGCAGAAGAAACCGTTTACAAACACCAGTTCAACCATCGGCTACCCAACACTCACCGACTGGTCCCACTTCCTGCTGCTGGACTCAACGTTATCGACTAGAACGTGAGAAAAGAGTCGCAAGATCCAGTCCAACCCAGACAGTATAACCATAAATAAACCAAAGCTTCATGTGTTAAAGCTGCATTCTCTCTAGTAAGTAAAGCAGGGGATGCTTTAGGGCGGGGCTACACAGTGATTGACAGGTCTCTACCAGAGACGTATACGGCGTCTCTACGTCACTCCTCAGTCCAGATATGGTCACTTCCTGTTCACTGGTTGCTAAAAAACAACAACATGGCGATGGCTAAAATACAGATCGCCAGGCTTCAAAACATCCACAAACCAACGAGTGACATCACAACGTCCACTTCTTATATTCAGTCTGTGGTCCAATCAGACGTCTTTATTTCAGGTAATATTACTGATAAAACAACAGCGACTAAATCTACATTCAGCAGCGTAACTAAACTACACAACATACAATAATCTCTGGTAGAATATTCATGACCGTCCCTCATAAAGAAGTTGTTTTGCAGAGTGAGTTGGTTGCAGTGACCTGAAAGACTCTGAGCCCAGATGTTTGATGCACAAACACAGAAACACGGAGGGAAAATGTATAAAATGTGTTTGAAATCACCTCCATCACCTTCTGTGAGTCTTCACATTCAACACACACACAAACAGAACACACAGAGCTTTGATATGATGTGAAATATTCAGCAGAGGAAGAGTTTCACACCGGAGCAGCTCTCTGCTGATTCAATATTCATGTGAGGACATTTCCTTGTTTCTGCTGCTCACACACACACACACACACAGAAACCTCCCGAGGACACTAAACACACCGCGGGGGGCAGGACAAGACGTTGACGGTTACTTTGAGGTCTGCTGGACATCTCAGCACCAGACGGCTCCAGAACCACAAGATAATCACTGAGATCATTGTCAGCCTCTTTGAAAAGATGGTTCATCTACAACGACATGCTCTTATTTTGTAGTGACCACACACACACACACACACACACACACACACACACACACACACACACACACACACACACACACACACACACACCTGGCCATGTGTGTGTGTGATGTTGGTGCGTGACGTTTCCACTTCCTCCCGCCGGGTTTTCCATCTTTAACATCTGCCAGCAGCAGGATCTGCTCTGATAAACACTCTCTGCTGGATTAGGAAGCTCCCATAGATCCACCTCACTGTGTGTGTGTGTGTGTGTGTGTGTGTGTGTGTGTGTGTGTGTGAGTGTGTGAGAGAGAGAGGAAGAAGGACAGAGGGGACAGTTTGATGTGGACTGCCTCTAAAAGACGTGGTCCTGATTGTCTCTAAGTCTGACCCCTTTTTCTTGCTAAATTATTCAACATTTTGACCCAGAATTTACACCTTGAAGCAGCATCGAGTCCCCGTCCTCCTACAGACCTATAGTCCCCGTCCTCCTGGAGACCTATAGTCCCCGTCCTCCTAGAGACCTATAGTCCCCGTCCTCCTAGAGACCTATAGTCCCCGTCCTCCTAGAGACCTATAGTCCCCGTCCTCCTAGAGACCTATAGTCCCCATCCTCCTACAGACCTATAGTCCCCATCCTCCTAGAGTCCTAGTCCTCCTAGAGACCTAGTCCCCCTCCAGACACTGTATTTTTTAGCTGCACATCGCTGCAGGTGAGGCACGTTTTACACTGCAGGGTTTTTTTGCAGATCCTGACACGAGTCACATCTACGACCGAGTATCTGGTTTTTAGCTGCGATGGATCACAAGTACACACAAACCCACAACAGAGGGGACGTGGACCCGGCAGCCCGGGAGGCTCAGGTCCAGCGTGTCCCTGAAGCCCGTATGAATAAAACATGCCATGCTCGTTATATAAAGACAGAAATGTTCCTGTTGTCTCCCACTGAAGCTACAGGGCTGTGATTGAGAGTCAACGGCCCACAGACAGGTTGTATCTGTGTAAGGAGGCTGGGGGGGGATACTCCCAAGCATCATCCTCTTCCTCATCCTCCTCATCCTCAGGCCCAAAAGCACAGAGGCAGGAGGAGGGAGATCACGGGGGCATCAGAAGCCGAGCTGCCCCTCTGTGCTGCTGCTGCTCTGTCACGCAGCGTTGCATCGCAATGCTAATATTAAACCACACATGCGCGTGCGCAAACATAGACACACACACACACACACACACGCGCGCGCACACAGGTAGGCTGGTCGTGTCAACGTCTCAAGGTCAAAAAAACAGGTTGGTTGTCGGACCCGAAACGGGCCGAATGTGTGTGTGTGTGTGTGTGTGTGTGTGTGTGTGTGTGTGTATGTGTGTGTGTATGTGTGTGTGTGTGTGTGTGTGTGTGTGTGTGAAGAGACAAAAGAGCCGCGGCCGAATCCCGCAGTGTGTTTCCCCGCTCTGCCCTCACCCTCTCCCGGCTACAGGGAGCTGGACAGGCCGGTCAAACATCTGGATGGGAGGAGCGGGAGGAGGGGGGGGCTGCAGGAATGAACGGTTAGATTCCGTTAGTAGACGGTGATGATGATGATGATGGTGGTGGCGGTGGTGAGAAAACGAAGAGGAAGAGGAGGAGGAGGAAGGAGGAGGGGGCTTGTTCTTCGCCCCCCCATTTTAAACATGTCTTACCCTCTGACAGCTCCAGCTCCAGCTCCGCGAGCCGGGCTCGGATCTCCAACGGGATCGGCGACGCCTCGCGGTCCGCCATTCGGCTCTCGTGCTCGTAGAAAACACACCTTCAACTGCTGCTGCTGCTGCCTCCTCTTCCTCCTCCTCCTCCTCTTCCTCCGCTGCTCCTCGGCGGCCCCTCCTCGGCGGAGAGACTAGAGGCGTCGAGGAGGAAGAACAAAGAGGATAAATCTGGGTCCGTTTTTTGCGCACGGCTCCTCGGATCGGTAAAGACTCCCGGTAGCTCAGCCGTTGGTGCTGGTAGTGGTAGTGGTGGTGGTGGTGGTGGTGATGATGGTGAGGCTCGCGCAGCCCCACACAGTCAGACCCGTTTGCAGCTTCTTTGCCGCTGGTGTCACGTGACTCTACGGAGGAAGGAGGAGGCGCTACCGGTCATCACCGACAGGGGGCGCCGCGAGCAACCACACCTACAGCACACAGTGACGGTGTAGTTTTACACCTGGACCACAAATCTGAGTTTAATTACGATCTTTAAATTATATTTTCATCTTTTTAAAATATTTTTTGTTTTAGTAAATGTCCTGGAGGGAAATAATAAAGAAAAACAAAAAATAGAAAATGATATTTAAGTTAATTAAATAAATATTTAAAATCTTTAACATTACATTTGTTTTAATCTTATTAAATTATTATTTGTATTTAGTAAACATCTGGGAGCCAAATTAAAGTTAAAAAAATGTATATTGAAATAAATGAAATAGAGATATAAAATCAAAAGAGTCAACGTTGTTAAATTATTATAAAATTATTTTTTTGTTTGAGATCTGGGAGAGAAATAATAATGAAGAAATTGTATTGAAAACAATATTTAAATTAATTCAATAAATATAAAATATTTAAAAGCTGCAACATGACTTTGTTTTAATCTTAAAGTATTTTATTTTTGGTTCCGTAAAGATCTGGGGGGTAAAATTGAAATGAAAAAATTATATTAAAATCAATTAAATTAAAATATAAAATCAACAACATAAATTTTGTTTTTATTTTATTAAATTCATTTATTTTGTTTAGTAGAGATCTGGGAGGGAAATTATAATAAAAAAATGATATTCAAATTAATTAAATAAAAATACAGAATTATAAAAGTTTAAATATCAATTTTGTTTTTCATTCATTTAGTTAATTTTTTTCATTCACTTGGTTCATTTTTATTCAAACAATTATTTTTACATCATGGATATTTTTTTTGTGTAAAGGTTACTTTGGCGTTTTTATTTCAGGAGCTTTAACCCTCGACACATGGTCTTCCTCAGCAGACTTTCATCCATGACTATGTTTATTATGTGCACAACTTAATTAATCCTCTTATTGAGCTCAAACACAGCGTAATGGTGCAAACAATAAAGCCTGCTCACAAAAAAAGAACATACATCTTTTTACAATCATATGTTTACTTACTTTACACAACATGCTGCTGGATGGAGCCAGAAGAAACAGTGTCAACATCAGTGACGTTCTTCTGTCCTTTAAATGTGCTCGTCTAATCTAAACCTCCACAGAATAATGTGACGAGCATCAGAAGGTCAGACGGCCTTTAATTAAGTCCAGTAGGATGTAACCGGCCTAATGTGGCAGCGACACACAAGTGAGCATCAATTTGTCCGTCTAACAGAGGATGTGATCAGTGATACTCGTCACATTAATTAGGCCGCAGCACTCCACCAATCAAATCATCCTGGCTGTAAACAAGTGGAGCGACATCATGGAGCATTTGTTATGACACTCGTCTGCCATCTGCTGGTCAGGAGACGGAACCACAGTTTAGACCCTCGGTGCTGTGACATTTACATTAAAACATTACAAAAGACCTTTTATAGGAACAAAGAATCTGTGAAGAGAAGCTTTGATTAGTCAGACTTTTGATTCAACACAAACTAGTTTTGTAACTTCAAAGGCACTTTAATATTTGTTCAGTAATATGTACATCTGTACAGACAAAGTAACACGTGCCACAACCACGCCTGCTCTTTCTCCATCACAACTGTTTCACATTTAAAATTGTATTCTTTAAACAAAAGGACTCAAAGGACAATCAGACTCAAGTTTATGGACACCGAGTGTTCCCTCTGTAGGACGTCCCGTGTCGTGAACACGGGACGTTGAGACACTGAGGTTCACACTAAAGCAATAAAAATAGGACATCAATTCTAAAATGAAATAAGAAAGTCATGCAGAGATAAAGAATATTCAAGTGATCCTCCCAGTACTCACAGCGTCTGAACATGGGACAAACTGGAAGACGAGTACTAATGTTTAGAGGAGAGCATCGTGTGAGTCCATGCAGACTCAAGAATAACACAGATGTATGGAACTAAAATAATAAAAGTGATGAACATCCTGTACAGAGAAAGAAAACATCAAACACACACAAACAGCAGGAAGAGAAGAGCCGACAGCAAAACAAGACTAAATGTAAACCTGGCTCTCAGGAAACTGATCTTAACTACAAACTAATGAAACCAACAGAAAGCTGCAGATCAACGTTCACAGATGTCTCTAAAAACTGTCAGCGACATACGACAGCACATTCATTCATTCATACATGTTCAGCTTATGTCTTTTTATAATTCTCCACGGATACGATCATCATGGTGACAGAGCCGGTGCCGACGCCTGGCCCGGGAATGTGGGGGCAGCGGGCTCCGCCTCTGAAGGGGCGGGGTCAGTGGGCGGCAGCGGCTCATTGGATGACACTCTCTGGCAGATCTCAGCGTAGCTGGGCCTCTTGGACTCCTGGCCAATCAGAGCACAAGGTCAGAGGCTGTCACACCTGTTCACTCTCACACAGATCTGAGATCAAGCAACAGCTTTTTAAAATGATTTATTTTTATAGGAACTGAGTGAACTGAAAAGTGTCGTATAAATGTGATTATTACTATTAAACTATTTGTTCTTCTCTCTGGCTGATTATTACATTTTTGCATAAGAAGTATATCGTTACTACTTACAAATAATAAAAACTTTAGTGAAAGTAAAAGTTAAATGACATCAGAGATATTTTGTATTAAAGCTAAGATTGGCAATATTTTGAAATACTTATATTATATGTGTTTAAATTCTGTCGGCTGTCGGGATGTAAAGAGAATCAGAATCAGCTTTGTTGGCCATGTATGTGTACGGTTAAATTAAATGATTAGACGGGCTACCTGCACATATTCTGTCCGTACACTCATTGTTCGTCTTCCTCCAGCTGTGAGTTCTAACAGCAGCCATGTTTGTAGTTTACGTTCATGATGATCATTTTGGGGGCGTGTCTCTGGAGGGAGGAGCTGTCAGTGTTGACCACTGGGAGACTTTCTCTAGACTGGGCTGGTGTTTAGGTTTTTTAAATCTAGTGTACTCTTGATAATTCCTCAACATTACCAACACTAGCTTTTGAGAGAGACGTCGATGTTTTGAGAGGACTGAGAGACGAAGGTTAAACAAACCCTGCCCTGAACTCTTTCCTTTGAGTCACTCTGTCCACACGACACTGAAGTAAAACAGAAACAGGAGAAACATTTGAGCACCATGAACAGGTCTTACTGCGACTGCTTCCTGTGTCTCCTGAGCTGGTTTGGCCTCACTGGTCGTCTCTGCACGCTCCTTCACAGTCCTGCACACAGATCACAGATCAGCTGGATCAAAGTCAGCATAGGACATGAACTATCCTGCGGGGGAGACGACTGGAGAGTCTGATGCAGTAGATAAATCCTCACTTACTGCTCTGAGATCTGCTCTTGTGACGCTGGTGAACACACGCTGCTGCGTCTCACTGGAGTCTGTGATGAACAACAGCAAAGAGACAGTCTGAGGTTTCAATAGGAGGACAGAGCATCAGATGACCAGTGTGTGTGTGTGTGTGTGCGCGTGTGTGTCAGACAGAGACACACTGGCTCACCTTGACGTTGCCGTTAGCTGCAGGTAGCGCTGCCATGGCGGTGTTTGGTGGAGTCAGAGGAGGGAAGCTGGTGAGGCCGAGCTCGGGGGGAGGAGACGGCTCTCGCAACTGACTCTGTGAATTCTACACAAACACACAGACACACACAGACACAGTCAACACACAACAAAGTGAGCTTTCCAAACACTGGTGATGCTCGCTGGCTACTTACACGAGTGTCTCCATCAGAAGCGTCCCATGACCTCGGGTTGTCTCTCCTCCTCTGGCTGAAGGTTCCTCTCCTTCAGAGAGAGGCGGAGTTTAAAGCATCACTCATCACACTGAATCCTACACGAGTCTGTCGGCTCAGAGGGATCAGCTCGTAAGAATTATCAGCTTTATGTAAGAGTGCTGCTTCTTCACTGTCATTACCAGTGAATCCACGTCAGACCTGTTTGATCCGGTTCAAACTGACTCTGGTTCTGTTTGGATCAGTTGAGCCAACAACAGATGATTATTTCGCAGATGTGAAAGCAAACTATGTCCCACCACAGCGTTAGTTATCCTGATAGTGGAAGGTTGATGTGACTGAATGTGTCACATCATGAGCCTCGTCAGGAGGTACAACTACGTGAACTGTATTAGTTAGTCCAGTATCAGGACTGGACCGCCACGCTCCATAGAGGATTGAACTTTCCTAGACCATGGAAACAACAGAGGAACTGTAAACACAGGTGGGGCTCCGCTGCCTCGATGTTTTGTTACCTTCCTCGATCAGAAGTGGAAGCCCTTCCCCCTCGGCTCTGACGGCGCGCGTTGCCCCGCGACTGCCCCCGACCCGGCTTCATGGGAGAGGACGAGCGCTCTGCTGGCGTCTGCTCTGACGAGTCGTTCTGATTGGACTGCCAACGGCCTCTGGAGTTCGACCCCCTCGAGCCTCTCCTGGAGGAGATGGATCATGATGGCCGTCAGTGGATATTCCCACCGGGATCACAAAAACACGCGTCACTACGAGTATCGTGATGAAAACAGTGGTATCTACCTCGGCCTGTGAGGGTTGTACGGTCTGAAGTTGGAGAATCCGTTCATGAAGTCGTTCATCATTGTTTGCTGTTGACAGAAACAACAAAGCGCTGCATCACTCTGCTCATGACGGGATTATTCTCTCTCCGATGTCTTAATACACCTCTCACCTGGGCACAGTCCTGGTATCCCGTCGCAGCCGAAGCCCACGCCTCGTTGGTGGGGTCAAACAGCTGCTGGGGGGGGCAGGGCTGCTGGTAGGTTCCTGGGGGGAAGTAGGAGCCGTAATGTCCGCTGCACTGGTCCAGCTGGGGGGGTCTGTAGCCGTTTTGTGGAGCAAAGGAAGGGACCGCCATGGTTTTGGCCTTTATCCTCACCATGATGGGCTTTCCCTGGAACTCCCGCACGTCTTCTCTGAGGTACCTGTAGGCCTAAAGACGTGAGCAGAGACGGGACGGAGTGAATATACTTTCAAATCACACAAACAGTTTGTAACTGAATGAAATATACAAACATCAAAAGCATGACTTCAGTGATTAAATAATGAGATCACAACATGTTTGCCATTCATAGAAGGTTGATATTTAAATTCTTAAACCAACAATTGAACACTGCGCAGCTTCTTTGTGTTTAAAGTTGTTATTTCTGCACAGTGTCAGATAAAGATAAAGAAGAAGAGTGTTTCACCTGCTGTGCGTCGGTTTCTGACTTGAAAGTGATGAACCAGTTATCGTTGCTCACAAACTCACAGCTCAGGAACTGTGGCAGGTTCTCCGCGTCAAAGAGAGACTCCACTTCCTGCAGCACAACGGAGACATCAAACACACCGGTCAAAGTGAAAAGCACGAGTTTACTAGGAAAGGAGGAGAGGAGAGAGGAGAGGAGGGCAGAAGGGAGCAGAGCTAGGAAAGGAGAGGAGGGGTTGTTGTGGGTTCCTTGCCTCCTGAGGTGTGGTGTTGGGGATCTCTCTCAGGATGACCACACAGCGGCTCTGATTGGCTCGGACCTTCTGTCCACATGGAGTCACCTGAACCGTCGGCAGAGCTGTCGACCAATGAGAGGAGAGACTCAGCACAAACTCCTCACAGTAGAGCATCGTAGATTACTGACATCTAAACATCAACACTGACATTTCAAGATGTCTGAGATGAGGTCCAGGTCCGTGCTGAGACTCTTGATCCGGTCCAGGCTGGCCAGCGTCGCGATGGGAACGTACTGGTCGTCGTCCATCTGGGAGTTGAGGTACAGGTCGTTGCTGAGGTGCCCCCTGTGGAGAGATGAGGAGGTGACATGTTCCACGTGTTGGAACCAACAACAAACTAAACAGCTGTTAAATGGTAGGTCAAATAAATAAACTACTAACATAGGTCCTGGTAGCCGCCTTTAAGTTCAGTGATGAATGTATTCTTAGTATCGATGTATAATGTTAATATGTTTAAAGGACATAAACAGAGACCAGGTGAGTGGTTACCTGGTCAGGCAGGACTCCAAAACGCTCCTCAGCTGCTCGATGCTCTCATCTGGAATCACAGGAAGTCATTAAGTCATTATTACTTCATGGTTCATTAGGTGAAACATATAAACTGGATATAGACCACTACATTGGATTGATACCTGTGACAGGTGAGTCAGTGGGTTCTCCGTTGACAAGAGGAGCCTCAGCAGACAGCATCTGGTTCTCTAGTGTTCTGGGATCGACCTCGACCTCCGTCAGGCCCACGTTCTCCAGCTGGAACGCCGGCTCGTATCCTAAAGATAAAATAAAAAATGGACCCCACAGCATCTTAGGAACAATTAGCATTCATCCAGCAAAGCTGTTTCTTCATTTTAACACTGAAGACGAGAGATGGTTGAAACGATTCCTCTCGTGTTCGTGATTACTTCATGAACACAGCGACACAGACGGAGTAAAACACTGTCGGTTGGATTAGATTTGTCTTGGAACCTGGTGCAGTTTTGGAGAAAAAGTTATTTAATAGTGTTTTATCTAGACATAAAATTTCATTCTACCATAAAAGAAAAGTATGCCGTCAGTGACAGCTGTGAGAAAGAGAACAGAAGCAGACGGTGTGTTTAACTCCAGCTCACCTTCCCGATTGGTCACGACGGTGGGGAACTGGAGGTAGGCGGCGCCAGCGACGTCCAGGTTGAAGCCGTGATTGGTCCATGCCTCAGCATCAGGGTTGAGGCTGGGGGCCACAACGGGTCCCTGAGAGAAGAAGACCCAATGTTCAGAATATTAATCCAACATGAAGCGTTAAATCAGATGTGTTTTATGAGAATAAGAAAAACATGAGTGATGGAAATGTGAAAGAAAGTGAATAATAAAGTTAAGATTAGGCAGCAGGCTTAAAGCAGCTCTCATTGGATCAGTCAATGACACAAAACTAAATATAATATATTAATATATAATAAAACTATTTCATCTCACTCAATGCAAAGTGAACAGTAAAGAGGAAGAAAGCATCTTTTCACAGATTTACTCTCGGATATCAACGACAGCTTCACATCTTCATCCACCTGTTGAGTTTCATCTTCAGTTCACTTAACATTGTAACATTAAGGCTGATCTCACATTATTACTGCTCAATGAACAACGAGCCCTCATTGTGTAACGCCTCTGTAAAGACGTTGAGTTCTTTTGGGAATAAGACACTAAACCCTAACAACACTTACAGACGGAGAGCAGTCTGTGTGCCAGTCCCACACACAGCGTCCCTGAGGCATCACTGTGCTGAAGGGGTACGCTCCCAGCAGAGCCATCGACGGCTGCATCTCTGAGACCTGATCCGGGATCTGCTCCACGTCGGAGCCCTCGTCAGACGCGCCCTGGGCCCAGACCCCGCAGGTCTCATCCAGACCCAGCTGGATCCAGGTCTGGGGGTACATGCGGCAGACGGAGGAGTCCGCGTCATCTCCCAGCAGCTCGGACACCATCTCCCTCATCCCTCCCTCTCTCTCTCCCTCCTCGGCGGTCGCCGTCGGCTCGTGACCCAGGAAGTGGATCTCGTGCGACGGAGTCGAGGCGTAAACGTCGATCTGAGACGGGTCCACGGAGATCACGGCACGGTCCGAGTCCTGGTCCTCCGCACAGCTGAAGTCACTAAGAATCACGAAGGAGTCGTCACAGGTGTCGGTGTCCTCCTCGACACCTTGGGCCAAAGTCTCAGGAGCCGAATAATCGGGAGTTTCTGGAGGAATACTGCTGCTCAGTGCAGACGTCTCCTCCTGTAACACGTGAGTCTTTATCCCATTAACTCCATCTGATGAGTCTGTAGTTCGAGGTAAACAGGCAGCGGTTTCACGCTGCAGGTCCACTTCAGGCTGCACACACTCAGAGGAAACACTGGAGGTGAATGATTCTGGAGAGCTCTGACAGTCACGCTGCTCTGAACACAGGGAACTGTTTGGGTCTGTTTCAGGTGAAACATCTGGAACGTCATCTCTCTCAACATGTCTGCTGTTCTGACAGATTTCTGCTTTTGTTTCGTCTCTGCTCATGAGGACATCCTGAAGAGGCTCGTCTGAGACCACAGAAGCTTCAGTTTTCACATCAGAGCTGTTGAGCTGTTCGCCACTGAGCTCAGGGTCAGCAAATGGAGCCTCCACATCTTGACTGCGAGGCTTCATGCCGCTCAGTTTAAACGCTGGATTGTTTGAACTGATATCTAATTGGTCGGATGTGATGGAGTCACACTGGTGAGATGTGGTTTTTAGGTCTGAGAGAGGGGGCAGATATGTGTGGCAGGAAAAGGCAGTGAGTTCAACGGGCAGTGAAGACACGACTGAGACGGTGGACACCGAAGACACCGAGGTGAGAGTCGTCTCTGCTGTTCCGCTGTGTCCAACGTCGGCCTCCTCCTCACTGTGGACTCTGCCGGCGCTCACAGGGATGGCCACGCCCTGCATGGAGGGTTTGTCCACCTCGCTCTGTCCAGACAGAAGAGGAACAAACTCGTCCCTGTGCGGCGAGTCGAGGTGGAGCTCAGGCTTTGAAGGACTCGGGCTGGAAGTCTCCAGTTCAGGAGTTTCAGCTGCCGGTGTAGAACTTCGGATGTGCTGCTCTGTTAGCAGATGATCGTCCAGAGGATTGAAGTCAGAATCCAACTCTTCCTCCTGTAAACCAACCAGTGTTTCCTCTGCTGCCCTGCGGTCCACTAAGTACACACTCTCTCCCACTAAATACACACCTCTCCCCGTCTCACCCCGCACAAGTTCATCGTCCTCCTCCACACATGACCTTTGATCTGTGTGTGACGTCATCAACATGTAATCCTTGGACTCATCCTCGTCCTCTGCAGCCGTCTGTTCATTCAAACCTTCAGGCTGAGTGCCGTCTGGAGCAGACGCCGGAGGTTCCTCGCTGGTGATTTGACTGCTGGACGGGGTCAGCGGGTCACTGGGAGAGTCTACAGGCTGGGGTGAGGGGGTCTCCTCTGATGAGAGGGAACTGTCTGAGTGCGTCTGTGATGGGACGGTGGACGACTGTGCTGCAGCTGGATCCTCGACGTGTGACTGGCCGGCCCTTATAGATTCTGTGACGTACATCTGGTCCTGGACTGTGGATGCCTCCATGTGTGATTGGCTGGAGACTGGAGACTCCACTATACAGGGCAGAGCAGCTGTTCCTACTTCAGCTGTGTGCAGCAAGTGTGTCGCTCCAGCTGTTTGGGACTGGTGGTCGTTTTCAAGGTCGTCGGCGTCGATGGAACATATGCTGTAGAAGCTCCGGGTCCTGGTCTCGAAACCTTGACAGAGCGCCGTTGTGCCGACACTGATATCCTCACCTTCCTCACCTTCATCCTCCTCCTCCTCCTCGTGCTCAGTGTTGGGGGAACCCCGCTGCGGCTGTTCATCGGACGCCTCGCGCTCCGAGACGTCGCTCTGGCCGTTAGCAGAGCGAGAGGGTAACCTGGCGGGAGCTGACAAACATTTTGACGGTTTGTGCTTCTGCCCGTCTGGGAGCTGATTGAACCACAGAGCCCTGAGGGTGGCATTCTCCAAAATCTTCTGTTTGGCTGGACTCCGTGTGGAAACCTCCATATAGGGTGCCGGTCCACAGCTGGGCCTAGCAGCATGTGTCTCTGTGTCCGTGTTTGAATGCATGTTTGTGTTGGTTGTGTTAATAATAGCCTCGTTCTCCTGGTGAGAGCCGGCCGGTTTAAGACCCCTCTCGCTCCGCGTGGTGCTGTCCCTGCTGACCTCGGCCGAATCCGTCCCCAGTTCTGGATGTCCCTCCTCGTCTTCCCTTGTCTTCCTCTGAGCCGGTCCGTCTGCCACACATGTGTCCTCTTCGTTCAAGCACACATGCTGAGCCACAGCCCCAGCGTGCTGCCTGACCCGGTCTGTCACCTCACTCAGCCCGTCGTGCAGCGGGGGCTGTAACAGACCGCTCCTCTCACTCGGCAGGCCGGGGTTGAGCTCCTTACTAAAGCAGCACCCCATCTTCTCCGGCCTAAAGTGGGAATAAAGCACAAGACTGCTATGTCCACGCACACTAAGAGGCTACACAACACGAGACAGAATCATGAGCAGCTCCTCACGACCGCTCAGCCACTGGCAGAAAGAGAAAAGACCCTCTGCTCCCCCGCTTCGCCTCTTTCCCCTTCCCTCCCACTTTTCCCCTCCCCTACCCAGAATAGCAAATGTGAAGGCGCTCACATGTCCCTGCCACTCAACAGAGGGCCGCACACTACTTTGTGTGTGTGTGTGTGTGTGAGAGAATGTATGGGAGCCCTAGTTAGGCTACAGTTTGAGAGGGGTCACCACCAATCACAGAGCAGTAATGCAGCAGTGTCCGCTCCTCCCTCTCCCTCCCTGAAACTCCCCCTTGTCCCTTCCTTTCATTCTCGTATCCTTCCCTCCCACTGACACCTTTCCCTTTGATTTACATCAGTTCTGCTTCAGCGTCCCTCCCTCCTCCCTCCCTGCCTCCTCGCCTCCTCCCTCCCTGCCTCACAAGGCCATTCGGGCCCCAACAATTAATCAGGTTTTCCTGTAGTTGTCCCGGTCAATTGTATAGTTTAAAATAATTCATTTATTATTCAAACAATTACTTTTTAATGCTGTCATTTCTTTCTACACACATCTATTGTTTGTCTGTCTGTCCTGAAACAGGGATCCCTTTCTCCCCCTGTAAAGGTTAAAAAGGTTTTCTCTATTTTAAATCGAGGGTCTGAGGATAGAGGGTGTCGATTGTAATTTTGGATTCTGTAATAATATATGTATATATTGGTCAATATAATCAACATTTGGGTTCTCAGATAGTGATGTTGATTGTAAACAAGCTTGTGTGTCTAGAGAGCGAGCAGTGAGAAGACCAGAGCAGCTGATTCGTGTTCCAGTACCTGGATGAGGTAGTAGTAAGCAGGACCCAGCGCTCCCAGGGGTAACGGCTCCTGTAGATCAGCTGGACACAGAGGATTGTGGTGTGACGTCATGTGGTCAACACAGAAACTGTTGCTGTAAAGTGAAGAGTCATAACATTATGTGTGTTTGTGGCCACTAAGGACTACTTCTGATGAAAGAAATCACAAATTACCAGAGCAAAGTATGGCTTCAAATGTTCTACGAACAATGTAGAATCAAATACAGAAGCTACAACATTCAAAGCAAACAGATCATGTTGGTCTAACCTGAAGTGACATTTTTTAAACTTGTAACAGGGAGATTTAGGGTAATGAGCAATATATCAAAACACTAATCAGTTAGTTTTCTGTTGATCGATGAACACGCTCACTGAATAGCCTCAATAATACGTCTCTTCTTTGTTATCATTTGCTTCCTTTTAAAAGGCTGACATGAACCTTTATGAGATCATTAATTCACATCACTTTTAGCTGACAGGTTAAGAGAAAGGACCGTCAAACAGAAAATGTGTGAATAATTAACGATTATCTAACTTCTCATTACTTTACCATCTTAACTGTTAGAACTGTTCAAAACGTGTATCTTCACAACAAGGAAACTTAATGAGCAGCTCAACCCAGTATATCCATGAACACTTTTCATACGTTTCGATTAATTTAACCTTTTAATCAGGATTCTGAGATGTTTTACTTCACCAATTCAGATTAATATCAAATTGGATTAATGCCAATTAGTTATTAATTTAGTGACAATCCTTCAATAGTTCATGTGGAAAAAAATCATTAATTTCTCATATTTTTTTGTTCTGTTAAACTGATAACATACTGATATTAACGGCTAAATGTAACGTTAGATCTGGCTAACTGACGTGCTAACAGTTAAGCTAACGGTAGGTTGACTTACTATTATTCTAAAATCCTCCCATTTAAATTTAAAATAGTTTCACAGTAAAAACGTTGGTGTAGTTAGCTAAATATATTAAGAGTTTTCAACATATTCTCTTCCGGAATTTAAACGGTAATTTCAGGCGCAAAGAGGCAGCTAACGGGTGTCTCCAACGTTGCTAACCGCTAGCTAGCTACCGTTAAGCTTCAGCTGGCCAACGGCCATAAATAGAACGTCACAACGAGGCTAACGGTTAGCTAAATGCTAATGTTATACTAACATAACTAAACTTGCAGTAAACTCGCCTGTTACCTGTCCTCTTCCTCCTCTTCCTCCTCCTCCTGCTGCGTTGAAAGTCACGCTTGATTTCTGGCTTTCTTGCGGTGTGTTTGCGGGACTTCTCTTCGCGCATGCGCATTAAAAAACGCCCGTTATTGTTGATTTCCTGACCACACGAGCACTCTCATGATCAATTAATCAGACAAACTGCACTTTACACTTGCTACGGAAACAGTGCGTTTCAATTGAAATCAGAATGTTGTAAAAATATACTTTTAATAACAGTTACACCTGCTGGGATGTGGACAGAGTTTTAGAAATACGGAAGCCGTGAGACCTCAAACGCATCTTCCACTACCCACAGGACATTTCGACAGGAAAACTAAAAGAATCACTTTGTTTTATCATAATAATAAAATGATCATAAAAATAAATGATAAAAAATAGTTCATAGTTCAACTATTTAAGGATTGTCACTAAATTAATAGCGAATTGGCATTAATCCAATTTGATATTAATCTGAATTGGTGAAGTAAAACATCTCAGAATCCTGATTAAAAGGTTAAATTAATCGAAACGTTTAAAACGTGTTGGTCATATGTTTAAAAACAAAGTTGCTCCGATGTCCTGAGAGGAAAAACAATTCTTTGTCAAAAACTGCCATAAAAATATAAAATATTTGTATTATTTCCACCAATGTCAGGCCTGATAACTACCAAATATTAATAATACCTTTAAATGCTAGTTTGTTTACATATTCCCCTTGTTGTTTAAAAAATAAAATAATCCACAGTCTGGGATCGTCAATGATTAGAGCAACATAGATTCTGTTAAAAATATCCCATATTAGATATTGAATTGTATTTTTCTTATTTTATTTATTCAGGTATTGTTCAGTATACTTCCGGAAATTTTATTTCCTAAAATAAAAGTCTCTGCTACAGGAATACCATTGAAAAATGCTGATAACTTAATTTTGTTAGACTAAAAGTAGTCAAACATAAACCTAACTCGCCAGGTGTTAGTTTTCAGGTGTTCTGTTGTATTTCATTTATTATGTATTATTATAGTCTGGTCAACATGAAGGTCTAAATAAAATAGTTTTGGGCCTAAAAGTAGCCAAATATTAACATGCGTGATAAATACGGTATTCAGCTCACAAAATGCCCAGCATGTGTTCATTTTTAATAATACAAACTCACAAAGTCACATGAACAGTTTATTAAAATAAATACATAAATGAACATTCATTACTTTCCAAGTCTCAGAATTCAACCGTGTCCCGTTAAAACATATGAAGGGTTCAGACTCCGAGTGCTTTTATCTCTCGCGTAAAGCAGACGATCAGTGACGAAGAGATTGATGCAGTGAGGTGCCCGCGCAGGAATCCCCCAGCATGCATCAGGAGTACAGGCTCCAGTAGATGGTGTTGAAGAGCAGGTAGGACAGAGGGAAGGCCAGGCGGGAGTACGAGTCGATCATGTAGCTGTTGCTGACGAACAGGTCCACATTCTCGCGCACGGATCGCTGCCGGCGGAGGCGGGTCCCCTCCGGGGGCCGGACGTCCGGGGCCCCGGTCCGGTCCCCGGGGTCGGAGGTCAGGGTGGGCGTCGCGCGGGAGAACGGAGTCAGCTCCACGTCGTTATCGTGGAAACAGCCGTCGAAGGCCATCGCCTGGCTGGCGTTGAAGGTGGACGGGATCTGAAACATGAAGACGGCAAAAAAATACTGAGTATCGTTTAAGTTTTAGATTAACATTTAATGTAACTCTACACAGCACCCTCCAGAGGAAATGTGGGGTTTTGATTGTGTTTAACGCTGAGTAATCGATATCTTTTATGGTTCAAATGTCTGATCAACAGTCCAAACATCAGTTATTCAGTTTACTGTCATTTAAGATGAAAAAAAGAAGCAAATCTTTACATCTGACAAGATGAAAACATGAAATATATAAAAAAACACAGTGCATCACATTTTAAAAGTTCTCTTATCTTCTCTTATAAGTTCAAGAATAAAAGTAATAAATATAAAGTACTCAAGTAGTAATACTTACACCAGTGTGAAATAGAACAACAAAGTTTCAACAGAAAAATGTTGTAAAATAAAATAGAAAAGTAACATTGCGATTGATTTTTAAAGGTAATATTAAATGTTTTTATATTCATTATAAATGTAGTGAAGTAGAAAAATAAAGTGTCATGAAGTAGAGATACCTCCACATTGTACTGCAGTGCACTATATGTAGTAAATGTACTTATTAACAATACTCTCTTAAACCTCTTGCAGGGTGTAATGTCCCCGTGTGTCCACTAGAGGGAGACATTGAGTGAAATACGTCCCTCAGTGATAACCTGCTGCTGACCTTCCCCCTCTTCATCTTCCTCATCTCCTCCAGAGTGGTGCAGTAGTTCACCGCCGCGTACTCGATCACAGACAGGAAGACAAACAGGAAGCTGGTCCACAGGTAGATGTCCACCGCCTTCACATAGGACACCTGGAACCACGTCCAGTTAAAGTCAACGCACAAAAAATGTATAATAAAGAGCTTAATGCTCCACTCTGGGACACAGAGACAAATATCTGGATTTATTTCCTAACATGAAGGTATTCATACGGTTTCAAAGCCTTATTTTCGATATAAACAAATTTGTAGTTTTCAAAAATCAAGATCCAAAGTTATCTCACTAAGACAATAAAAGAGAGACGCACAAAGACAGACAAACAAACACAGCAGCTACCTGGGGCATGGAGGAGGAGACTCCGGTGATGATGGTGGACATGGTGAGCACTGTGGTCATACCTGAGAGAGGGGGTGAAAGTCCAATTTTGAATATATGTTTATATATACATATATTTTTTTAAATATATATTTGAATATATATATATTTATATATTACCCAGAGAGACGCGTGCTGGGACGGCCCTCCGGTCGATCCAGAAGGAGACCCAGGACAGGACCACCATCAGCATGGTGGGGAAGTACGTCTGCAGCATGAAGAAGAAGATGTGCCTCTGTAGGATGAAGTTAATGAACAGACGGTTGTACCAACCTGAGGGAGAGAGAGACGGGGGAGAGAGGGAGAGACGGGGAGAGAGAGAGAGACGGGGAGAGAGGGAGAGACAGAGAGGGGATAGAGGGAGAGAGAGAGCGAGAGAGACGGGGGAGAGAAGGGGGAGACAGAGAGGGGAGAGAGGGAAAGAGATGGGGAGGGAGGGAGAGAAAGAGAGGGAGAGAGACGGGGAGAGAGGGAGAGACAGAGAGGGGAGAGAGGGAAAGAGATGGGGAGGGAGGGAGAGAAAGAGAGGGAGAGAGACGGGGAGAGACGGGGAGAGAGGGAGAGACAGAGAGGGGATAGAGGGAGAGAGATGGGGAGGGAGGGAGAGAAAGATAGGGAGAGAGAGAGAGACGGGGAGGGAGGGAGAGAGACGGGGAGAGAGAGAGAGACGGGGAGAGAGGGAGAGACGGGGAGAGAGGGAGAGACAGAGAGGGGATAGAGGGAGAGAGAGAGCGAGAGAGACGGGGGAGAGAAGGGGGAGACAGAGAGGGGAGAGAGGGAAAGAGATGGGGAGGGAGGGAGAGAAAGAGAGGGAGAGAGACGGGGAGAGAGGGAGAGACAGAGAGGGGAGAGAGGGAAAGAGATGGGGAGGGAGGGAGAGAAAGAGAGGGAGAGAGACGGGGAGAGACGGGGAGAGAGGGAGAGACAGAGAGGGGATAGAGGGAGAGAGATGGGGAGGGAGGGAGAGAAAGATAGGGAGAGAGAGAGAGACGGGGAGGGAGGGAGAGAAAGAGAGGGAGACAGACAGGGGAGACACCAATGGTGAACATTTCATTATAAAACAGCCTCTTCTGGGTTCAGGCTTTCCACCAGATGTTGAAGCTGCTGCAGGGATTTGATCCAAAAAACATTTTTCATGCATCACTCAGACACACACACACACACACACACACACACTCACACACACCGGTGCTGCTGTAGAAGGCCAGGCCACTGGAAGCGTGAAAATGCTCAATGAAGAACTGAGACAAGACGATCTCGTCCGTCCTCAGAGAGTCGTTCCCGTTCTTCCAGTAGAGCATCAGGTCGTTCTCATTGTACGCATCTGTGGGGGGAGGGGGGGGGGGGGGGGGGGTGTTCAGTGTCATGGTAGAAAAGTGGAAAGAGGAGAACTCTATTTATTGGCCGTCGTCTGAGTTCATCCTGAGTTTATACATTTTTCAGACGTGGAA
This sequence comes from Anarhichas minor, assembly GCF_050575085.1. NCBI lineage: Eukaryota > Metazoa > Chordata > Actinopteri > Perciformes > Anarhichadidae > Anarhichas > Anarhichas minor. The sequence continues at coordinate 767,233 of NW_027466520.1, read as the reverse complement.
TATATTCAGAGTATTTAAGAAAGGAAAAGTATCAAAAGAAATAGTATTAAAGTGAAAGTACTCACGCAGAACGGTCTATTTCAGAATAATATATATACATACATATATAATTGGTAAAGTACAAGTATACAGTAGCAGTAAATGGGAATACTCAAGTAAAGTACAAGTACCTCAAAATCAAACTTTCCACCATTACTTTTTATGTTGTGCACGTGTCACCTCAAAATGTAAGTGTGTGTGTGTGTGTGTGTGTGTGTCTGTGTGTGTCTGTGTGTGTGTCTCACAGCTCTCCAGCTCCAGAGAGCAGTTCTGTGTGTCCAGAGGGAAGCTGCTGAAGTCCATCGAGCAGAGCGACGTCACCGTCACCCTGAAAACACACAAACAACACAACACTTTATATACACACTTCCTGCTGTCATCAAGGAAACCCGAGCTTCACCTTCAATCTCTCAAAGTTTTTGGTCTCATGAACTTGAAACAAAAATACCAATACTAGTTGTGTTAGAGCGCAGAAGTAGATGAAGAGGTTTATGGTTTAGATTAGAGGCATTAAGAGAATGACATATATGGAAGTAGGATCATGTGTTATCAGCTTCTTTTGCAGCCCGCTAGCTGCACGGCTCGATGGATGATCTGTCACGTGACTCAGTCCAGATATTCATGTTCCCCAGAGGATGAATCCTGATGACTTTGGTGAGCCCCGGATCTTTTTCTCTAGCTTCCCCAGCAGGTCAAAGTTGTCTCTTATCCAGTAAAATATTTCAACCAGGCAGCAAGTGAAGCCAATGCTTCATGTCTTAAACCTGCATTCTCTCTAGTGTCCACCAGGGGGCGACTCCTCTGGTTGTATAGAAGTCTATGAGAAAATGACTCTACTTCTCTCTTGATTTATTACCTCAGTAAACATTGTAAACATGAGTTTATGGTCTCAATCTCTAGTTTCAAGTCTTCTTCAGTACAGCATGATGTTCATTTAGTACATTATGGTCCATTTAGAGTCAAACAGACCATAAAGCAGGGGATGCTTTAGGGCGGGGCTACATGGTGATTGACAGGTCTCTACCAGAGACGTATACGTTGTCTCTACATCACTCAGTCCAGATATGACCTCTACTTTTCCTCCGCCTACCTGACGCTGTACAGGATGTTTCCGTCGGGGTAGACCCGCAGCATGATGTTCTCCATGGTGGTGTCGTGGATGAAGGAGCGCTTGGAGTGGACGAAGAAGACGTCGGGGACCCAGATCTTCTTCACCAGCCGCGAGTCGAACGTCCTGCTCCGATTGGTTCGGGACGGAAACGCCAGCCGCTCGTCTTTCCAGTAGTGACGCAGGTAGAGAGTCATGGTGAAGTCCTGCAGGAGGAGGTAACGGGTTTGATCTGGTTTATGAGTCATTTAGGGAGAGAAATATTCCTCCAACACAAAGATGTGAATAGTTCACGGAGTTATTTTTACTTCTCTGGTTGTGTCATTTAAAGGATTTTTAGAGAAGTGAAAGCATCCAGAATAATAAGAAACAAGCGTATATAATAGGATTCGTCTCGTGTTTTGTGACTCCTTCACCATTTATTTGTATCTTCATCATTACTGATATGATGTCTTTTTCTGTTGTTTCGTGTTATTTTTCTTTCCTTTTCGGTTTGTTTTGCATAGTTTGTTCTAATGTTTTAAAGTGTGGATCTGTATGAAATAATGCTAGAAGATAAGATTGAACAAAGAGGACTTTAACAAAGTATTAAATCCTGGTCAAATGAATAATATTTCTGAGCAAAGTGGAACTAAATGGGAAAGAAGTCGGTCATACTTTGTAAGTATATCTGTAAGATGTCGTCTCTTTTATTTTGGGAGCTGAGAGCCGACAGAGTCATCGATCTCTCAGCCTGAGGTGGACCGTGTCCAGACTACATGCAGACCTCCACCGGTCCAGTGAAAGGCTGCCACGACGCCGCCGTCCTCGCCCACCATCTATCTCTGTCGGCTGGAGGAGCCAGATGAAACAGTTGAAGATAAGTGGACGGTTGAGTTGAAAGAAGAGCCATCGAAGGGGTCACAGAGCAGACGAAGCAACTGACAGGAAGTGACGTCAGAGCAACCTGAAGCGGACATCAGAACCTTTGTTTTAAGTTTCAGCTTTCAGGGAAATATTCTCAACTTTCTGAACTCGTGCAGAAACATTTTAAATGTTAAAAAGGGACACAGCTGTTACTTACTGAATGCACAACCTTACGTTTAAGATTAAAAGTTGAAGGGCTGTTTAAGATATAAAGTAAAATAACGTAACGGTTTGTGTGATACCCTACGAAGAGTTACTGCTCATTGTTTCTGCTACAAAACCCAGCAACACGCGTCAACTTCCATATGTTACCTGCATAAAGTCTTTTCAAAATAAACTTCAATCTTCACAGGAAACTCGCTTATGATTAGCCAACAAAACTACTAGTTCGGTTCAATAAAAGATGGTTAAATACTTAGTTAGGTTCAATAAAAGATGGTGAAATACTTAGTTAGGTTCAATAAAAGATGGTGAAATACTTAGTTAGGTTCAATAAAAGATGGTGAAATACTTAGTTAGGTTCAATAAAAGATGGTGAAATACTTAGTTAGGTTCAATAAAAGATGGTGAAATACTTAGTTAGGTTCAATAAAAGATGGTGAAATACTTGGTACAGTTTATTGTTGTGAGTGAGAACGTGTCGTCTCTGCCACGTTCGCCAGTGGAAAGTAAATGTCTGAAGTCCCTCCTGAACAGGTAAGTTCACCAGTTCATCAAACTGGAAATGAAGTTGTTTAAAATCCTCACCATGTTGACTTCTGAGATGCTGTCGATGCTCTCCACCTGCACATCGATGCCCACGGGGATGGCTGCACCTGAAACCACAAAATCATTAAAGTCAGTGAGTCAGAACTCATAAATCGATGCGAAGGAATGCCGCCGCACTTCAGAACAGCCTCACATCACCTGAGGCGTTTCACAACCACCTGCACACTTTGCTGGGTGTAATTAAGGTCATCAATCTACAGATTACTAGTCAACCGTCCTAATACATTTCATATTATATTCAGTAAAGAAGTATAGGTGATAATGTTGGAAGGATGCATAAAGGTTAAAGATAGTCATGTGTTTTTACTCTGCAGCATCAGAAAACCTGCACAGTAGAGTTGTTTGTTGCTTCAGAGGCTTTTCTCAATGTTACTGATATGGAATAAATGACAGCATGTCAAACGTCTTTCAGCAGCTTCTATCACGTGTATTTCTCCAATCTCAGCGTCTGTATTGTCCCCATAAAACCTCTTTCAGGTCAACAACATCCTTTGTCTTCGCCGCAGCTCGTCAACATCTACTCCCCCCCCCTCCCCCGCTCTCCATCCGCCTCATTAGCAGATTAAGCTTGTTTAACCGCTAAACCTGAACAACCTGATTTGTGGACACAAACAGAGCAGAAATAGCTACACAGCACACACACAGCCCCCCCCCCCAAACAAATAAAATAGAAATCGAAACAAGCTTCATTCCCGGCTCCCTGTTTGGCTGCTCTGCCTCCACAAAGCAATCACGGCAAAGTTTGTGAAGGTGGTTTAAAGGGACGTCCGTCCAGCCTGAAACCAGCTGTGACGCTGCTCTTCTTTTCCTCACCAAAAAAAATCGTCTAATTTTAGGATTTATCCACCGCTGCGGCCTGCAGCTCATTCCTGACTCGACCAGAAAGCATCGGCAATGATTCACTGTCGTCTTAAACTAATGTGACGTCTCTATCTGCAGCACGTTCTTTCAGGACACATTTAAAAGTTTCACAACCAGGGGAATGCACAAGAAGAATGAGCCGTCGTGAATGCTGGCTAACATAATAAATCACTTCTGACAGCGGTGAACTTTCATCACCCTCACTGAGCTCGTTTAGGTGATGTGCAGGTCAAATGGGAGTATTTTCAATGTGCAGCGGGTCCTGACTGCACAGTGAAGTATCGTTATTTTAATGCTGTGGACAAAACTGTTCTATGTAATCTAGACATCTGAAGACTGTTAAGAAAACTTCATTTATAAAATACTTTTCAGAACAGAAGTTACAAAAGATTTTAGAGGAAGAAAAAAAATAGAAATGAGGGAGAAGAAAGAGAGAAAGACAGAGTTTTGTCAAAGTTAAGTTCCTGAATATAAGAAGAGGACGTAGTCGTCGTTTGTGGACTGAGATTTTGAAGCTTTCAGACCAGCATTTAAGCCACCGCCATTTTGTTTTTTTGCTACAAGTGAACAGAAGTGACCATTTGGACTTTGACATGGAGACGCAGAGACAAGCCCCGCCCTAAAGCATCCCCTGCTTTATGGTCTGTTTGACTCTAAATGGACCATAATGTACTAAATGAACATCATGCTGTATTGAAGAAGACTTGAAACTAGAGATTGAGACCATAAACTCATGTTTACAATGTTTACTGAGGTAATAAATCAAGAGAGAAGTAGAGTCATTTTCTCATAGACTTCTATACAACCAGAGGAGTCGCCCCCTGGTGGACACTAGAGAGAATGCAGCTTTAACACATGAAGCTTTGACTTCACTTTTCAGAACCAGAGGTTGCTGCCTGTTGAAAACATCCATTCTTTTATTAATTCTAATTGTATTAGGCTACATAGAGTTGTTGCACAAGTCATTTTTAACCTACACGCCTAGAGAAGGTTTCCTGTAGTCGTGTCCCTGAATGTTGTGGTACCTCACTGGTCTAATGTTTTGTCATTTTATTAAATTGGACTCAAAGATCAAGAAAAAGCCTTTTGACCTGCAAATCGCTAAAACCATGTCTGCTGGTTGAGGATACACAAACAAACACCGGTTGGGTCTGTGACCTCCGTCTGGACGTGGTTTACCGGCTTACATTCCTGTTTTCACCCTCAAGGCCAACAAGGGAAAAAGAAAAGGACTCGAAAGTGTCTGTGTGCCGTTCTGTGGATGTAAAGTGTGTTAATTCCACTTGAATGTTAGCAGGCCGGCAGCTCAATAAACACTTTATTTAATGAAGTTCATCTGACAGCCGGGACCATAAAGCTCCGGCTGCAGCGCAGCTTTGTCCCGACATGACGCGCATAAAGAAGAAGAAGAAGAAACACCAGCAGAGCGGACTCAACATGTAGTGTAACCCCGACAACGAGGGCTCTTTGGTGGGAAACATCCTGAAGCAGAAGGTCACTCTCTCTCTCTCTCTCTCTCTCTCTCTCTCTCTCTCTCTCTCTCTCTCTCTATCCCTCTCGATCCCTTCCTCCCTCCCTCCTCTTTACTGCTTTCCTTTTCTCATGTCACACCCAGTTTATAGAGCGACGCGTGCTAATGGAGGTCCGGTTCAGCTTTCTATAGATTCATATGATGCAACACTAAGCTCTATTTTTAACACCTTTATTTCTTGATTTACAAACATATGTGTGACCTTCTGCTTCCGGGGCACCTTCATCACACAGGACCCTGAACATCAGCTCCCTGACCCAGAAGTGTCTTGAAGCTGAAAGCGACCATAAATCACGATGTCAGCGGCTAAAACGTTAAAATCTCTTCAGCTTACGTTAACCACAGACCTTATTTCAGACATCTAACCAAAAACACATACAAACAGGGTGGAAATGCCACAAAGTTGTTTAACGTATTTAAAAAAACATTCAGAGCTGGAACCTCACAAGCCACCAGGCCAACTCCCCCTCCCCCCAACCCCGCTCTACTCCTTGTCATCACCAAGACCATCCTGCAGAGGACCGACCAGGGCGGACCGCAGAGAACCAATCGCTCTGCTGAGAAGGGGATTGGCTGCAATCTGCCGTCCCTCCAGAACCCTGCGAGGCGGGCAGGAAGGATTTGTGGCCGACCCCTCCCACCCGGTTAACCAACTGTTTAAGTCACTCCCAACCGGCAGGAGGCTGCGGTCCATCAGGACAAAACCTCACGCCACAAGAACAGTTTCTTCCTGACTGCAGCCGGTCTCATCAACAAGGCCCAAGACCCCCACTGAACCAGACTCCCATACACCTACATGTTGCATGAGCATAAAGTCTCCAAATGTAACTCAACGAGTTGCATGAACGCACATTTTTGCAAATCTTTTGTTGTTATTTTCTTCACATTGCAGATATTCCTCATACTGTGAAGTGGTTGAGACCCAACCGTCACTGAGGACCAGATCTAAAGTCTATGAACGACTGAGGACAACAAACGTGGGCAGTAATCCAGATCCAGCACCAGAGACACGTAAATACATTTTCCTCTTTCTGGTCTAAATGGATACTACGGAAAATATATATTGTTCCAACACTGTGGTGGAGAACCCTGGTCTACTCGAGGCATGCATCGTTTTATAATCAGCTGATGTAAACAAGTTGATGAGGAGGAGGCTTCTGCTGCAGTGCAGTGTTCGAATTACAGCGTGGCTTTTGGGGGGAACACAGTGTTTGGGGGGTGAGAGGTGGGAGGATGCTATACACACAAAGGCACATGCATGCACAAATATACTATCAATACATTTCAATTCATACTGAAAATACACAACAGTTATCGCAACGTTTGTTTTATTCGCTCGTCCTGGTCCTCACCTACAAAACGACTACGAGGAGACAAAACCATTACAAAAAGACACAAACTGTCTCTCAAGAACCCACAATATGACGACAAAGAGATGAAAAACAACAACAAAACAAGCTAAACAACTATAAAACCTTTGTGTTTTGCTCCTCTGTAGGAGAGGAAGTTTGACCTTTTTCTTATCTGTGTTCAGGGGCCCACTGACCGTAAAACAGTCAGAGGTAACGTTGCACTGATGGATGTCCACAACAAGGAGAGACAGCATTGTGTCTATTGGACACAAATGATCAGAAGCTGTTCAGCATGAATTAACATGCAACAAGTTATTTATAGCGGGAACTGAAATATACAGGAAAATATGAATATATTGTATCTGCACAGTGAGCCTAAGACGTTCTGGAGAGAATAAAGAAAAATCTTTATCTCTGAGTTCGAGAAGGAAAGAAAAACATGTGGTCAAAGCAGGAAACTGGAGGAAAAGCAGGTCGTAGTTCTTCCTGTTCAGCCTGTTTCACTAACTGAGAAAATCATTGAAGATGAAGGTGGTCACATTGTGTTAGGCAACGTCATTAGTGAGGTTAGTTCTGCGACAGACAGTTTGTTGAGCATCAGTGAAACAATGCTGCCAACTCTTCCATCTGTGCCATGATGGATTACTGAAGCACCAGACAAAGGCCCCGGGGCCCAAAGTGTCAGGGGGCCCCCTGACCTTCACCTAGAAAATATCTGTCAAGAGCCACGAAGACACTCTAAATTACCACAAAGAAACATAAAACAACTACAAAGAGACACAAAACAGGCTACAGAAAGACCATAACAACTGCAAAGAGATGCAAAATAAGAGACAAAATGAACACAAAGAGACTAAAATGACCAAAACAATTCCAAAGAGATGAGGGCACGATGATGAAAAGAAGCATAACAACCACAAAGAGACACAAAACAACCACAGAGAGACACAATATGACCACAAAGAGACACAAAACAACCACAGAGAGACACATGGTAATCAGTGTTTTAGAATGAGTCCTTTGATCTCCGAACACAATAAGTCTGGTAGAGGATTTCTATCAGTCATAAGCAGCATAATGCAGCTTGGGGGATGTTTCTGTTTTTGATTTGACTCTCCAGTAGGAGGAGGGGTGAAGGTGAAAGGTGAAAGGTGGAGAGGGATAAAGAGGTCATTCTCTGAACATCAGACTCCTACACAATCCATACGGACTCAACTCAGTCATGTGTGACACTGGAGATGTATTTTTACTGCAGCTGCAAGCAGCCGTTGTGTTGTAGGTAATTTAATTTCTGTACAGTGAAAATCATTTTTGTCACATCCATCTGGCAGAATATATGTAACAGTGGTGGGTTGTAAAAAGAACATTTAGTCAGGTTTGAGAAATTTAAGATATTTGTACTTTACTGTTTTTCCCAATGCCGCTTTCTACTGCTACTTTACAACATTTATCTGATGGGTTTAGGCTACGTTGTCACGCTACGTTGTCACGCTACGTTGTCACGCTACGTTGTCACGCTACGTTGTAACGCTACGTTGTAACGCTACGTCGTCACGCTACGTCGTCACGCTACGTCGTCACGCTACGTCGTCACGCTACGTCGTCACGCTACGTCGTCACGCTACGTCGTCACGCTACGTCGTCACGCTACGTCGTCACGCTACGTCGTCACGCTACGTCGTCACGCCACGTCGTCACGCCACGTCGTCACGCCACGTCGTCACGCTACGTCGTCACGCTACGTGGTAACGCTACGTGGTAACGCTACGTGGTATTGTAAAATACAATTATTTTTTACTGAAGGAAACATTTAGATAATACTTTGACTTCGACTATTAAAGGAATATTTTCACTGGTATCAGCAGTAAGTAAAAGAGGATCTTACAAAACACGTAGTACAAAAACACTGAACACAAAGGTTCAAAGAAGTTTTAGTCCTTCCAGGTATTTCCAGGATTTCCAGTCCAAAGCAGAGGTTATCAATGTGACAAGAGTTTAGTTTAGATCTAAACTTTTTTTTAGTTTTTTGAAGATTTTCATGTCTTGAGGTCAATGAAAGAATGAAAGGAAGAGACTGTCATCACCAGAGAAATGACAGCATTGTCCTTTGTTCAAAAAATGTTAAATTCTGTTTACATTTTGGTGACACGCCTCCTCTTGTGGTCGTAGAAACCTCTCCGGTCACGATCAATCACGAACCGGAGACCAGAGTTTGAATCCTGTTCATATCAACAGTCGACTCTTATAACCATGAAAAGTTATATTAGATATTTATAGTCAAATATTCCCCTCAGAGATGCAGTAAAGGAAGAAGACAGTCTCCTAAAAATGGAAATATTCAAGTTAAAAGAACGTGTAAATGTACTTCATTACTTTACTTTACTAGATACTTTGATACCAGATCAGAATCAGAATCAGAACCGTTTATTGCCACGGTATGTTGCACATACAAGGAATTTGACATGACGGGGTAATTCTTAGATACTTTACGTTCATCTCCTCTCTTTGAATATTAATTAAATCCACAATATCTCATTTAAAGGAATGTATTTGAATGAACTGTTTGTGCTCTATTGTCGTGTGTTTGATACCGATGATCTCCATCGCAGACGTCAGTTTGTTTCCCACCCCTCCATCTGCTCCAGACCTGGAATATAATCCAGATTAATGCACAAGAATCGCCCCCGACACGCACACACGCACACACACGCACACGCACACGCAAACACACACACACACACACACACGCACTCATTATATTGCCAAAAACACACACAAGGACACACAATCACATTTGAGTGAGCACACAGAGTCCTACTGTATTTCAAACGCATTAATACTCTCACACACACACACACACACACACAATGGTGTAATCTGGGTCAGTGTTGGTGATTTTCGGATCAACACATCCGTTGTCTGGGTGACCCAGTGCCCATCATCACATCATCAAACCAGCGCGTACGTGTCATCAGCGTGGGACGACATGTGAGCGAGCGGATTAAATCTTCAAGGATGAAATGAGGTGTGCCTTTATGTGTGTGTGTGTGTGTGTGTGTGTGTGTGTGTGTGTGTGTGTGTGTGTGTGTGTGTGTGTGTGTGTGTGTGTGTGTGTGTGTGTGTGTGTGTGTGTGTGTGAGGGTATTGCTCGCTTTGTGAGGACATTTTTCAGTTTCCTCACTGCTCCAAAGGAGTGTGAAGCCCAGGTCACCAGAGAGGGGAACGGCCTTTTTAAAAAGTAATAAAGAGGATGTATACATATAAAGAAATACTAAAAATAGAATTAAAATGAATACTTGTAGACAGGATATGTCCCATTATCAGTAAAAGTGATAAGAAATAAAGGTAAAAAGACAATTAATAAGAAGAATATATTAAAATGAATTAAACTAATACAAATTTAAATTCATAAAAGGGCTGTTAGTTATGAGTGTTATAACAGCAACAAAACATAAAGAAGTTGAGAAAAACTCACCCTAAAAAAGAAGGAACTTACAAAGCAACACGTGTGGTTAAAGCAATATAAACCACTTTGTTAAAATGTGAACATAAACGTGTAAAAATGGGCATGTCAACGAGATGTCCTCACAAGTGTAGAGAGACAGTGTGTGTCTGACCTCCGAAGCCCGGCCTCATAGCGAAGTCGTGCTCCTCGATCCTCAGCAGCTGCTCGGTCTTTATCAGCAGCGTCTTAGTGCTGTCCTGCCTCTTCAGCTTGTAGTCAATACGTCTGCAGGGACACACACACACACACACACACACACACACACACACACACACACACACACACACACACACACACACACACACACACACACACAGTGTGTTGAGTGATTAGCTGGTTTATTACGGCTGTAATTGCAGGTTTTGATTAGAGAAAACACAGTTTGTGGTTTTCTAACTCTCATCCTGACAAAACCTTAATCAAAGGCTCTATGAACAAAAATAAACACACGTGCCCGCATTCTCGTGCATGTGCGTTTATTTATCTTCATCTCCCGCTCAAAGAGTGTCATTATGATATTAAACAATCCTCGCTGCTACTGCAGGACTCATGAATCAGCTGCTGGGAGCGAATCACTGTAATGCTGATGAGAAGCATTTTACACTACATTTCCCATGAGTCCTTTCTTCCTCAGCCTTCATGTTGCACTACTGTACTTCAGTATAAATATGAGGTACTTGTACTTCATACTCCAATACATTTATCTGACAGCTTTAGATGCATCAAATAATCAGCAGATTCATCCATCAAACAATCATTATAGTTCAACCAACTCCATCAGTAAAATCCTGCTTTTACATGAATGCATGAGTAATAATAACATATTCCTAAAATATATAATAGTAGAAATGTGTGGTATTAGTAGTTTTACTGACGTATCTGAATACTTCCTCCACTGTTTAGAACTTTACCAGGAAGTGTTGAGTTTATTTGTGAATTAGCTTCAGGGTTTGAGGTTAAATGTAGTTTCTTTGTTTCAAGGTTAATTTAAGGGTTATGGAGACAGGATTTGGCTCAAACACACTGACCTCACAACAATGTGTGTGTGTGTGTGTGTGTGTGTGTGTGTGTGTGTGTGTGTGTGTGTGTGTGTGTCAAGCTGTGTGACTTTCAAAGAGGCTTTTCATTCGTCAGCAGAGAAACTCTCAAACAGCTTTTATCTCTTTTCCCACTGTGTGTTCACCTGTGGACACACAGTTCAAAACACACACACACACACACACACACACACACACACACACACACACACACACACGCACGCACACACACACACACACACACACACACACAGTGCAGCAGCGGAGAGGCCTTCGTTCTCCGGCTGTAATTAAACCTTCTACATCCTGAACGTGGTGTCGTCGGGGTTTCCCTGGTTGAATGTCAGACATTTACTTTACAGTTTATTTAAATGCACAAAGAGTTTACTCTGTTTTCTGAGGACGTCACAACTCCGTCCACGTGTAGAGACCACCTTTGCATTTGTCGGTTTGATGTGACATCACGTTTAGATATTTAAAGCTTTAAGGTTCATTCATGGTTCTTTGAAAACAACAAAAAGTTCACTTCCTTTGACATTCACAAGTTAAAGTATAGAAGTAGGGAAGATTGTTGCTGTGATCTCACTTCTTTAAATAAAATACTCCCACTAGAGTTCTTTTTCTGTGAAACAGGGAAGTGAAAGTGATCAAACTCTGGGAACGTCTGAGGGACGTGTTCGTTGGAAGTGAAGTCAAGTCCCCAGTCGAGCGGGTAAGTCCCAGGTCAAGACTGGCCATTCTCAATTCAAGACAAATTCAAAGCAAGTCTTAAATCAAGTCCCAAGTCAAGAAAATCAAGTCCCAAGTCAAGCAAAGACAATCTTGAGTCAAGTCTCAAGTCAAGACCAACAACTCACAAGTCAAGTCCCAAATCAGGACAAGCAAGTCTTAAACCAAGTCCCAAGTCAAGCAGGCAAGGCCCGAGTTAAGTCCCAAGTCAAGACAGGCATGTCCAAAGTCCTAAACTGAGTTTTGAGTTCTAAACAAGTCAAATGTGCTCTTCACCAAATCTCATGCCTCTTAACAACGGAGTCATAATATATTATAAAAAGCACGACTGCATTTTAAGATGTGTATTGATTAGATGAAGTCATTTTGTTTAAACAAGTGTGACGAAACTTAATCA
>NW_027466520.1:645000-750000 GCF_050575085.1 Anarhichas minor | reverse complement strand
AAGTGTCTTAATAAGTGTGTTATTAATACATAAAGAGTTATCGTAAGTGTCTTAATAAGTGTGTTATTAATACATAAAGAGTTATCGTAAGTGTCTTAATAAGTGTGTTATTAATACATAAAGAGTTATCGTAAGTGTCTTAATAAGTGTGTTATTAATACATAAAGAGTTATTGTTTTTAGAGGCAGCAGAATGAGTGAAGCTTCTTCCTGCAAGACTTTATTAATTTTTGTTGCATTTTCTCGTACTTTATTTAATATATTCTTTAATATAAACTCAACGTAAAGCACCTTGAGTTTCAGATAAGCTGGAAGGCTGAAGGGTGTTTTATAGCATGTTAGTAGATATATTGATAAATGTGAGTGACGTGTGGCTCGTTGAGTCTAAGATAACATGTGAGTACACCGCAGGTCAAACAGTTACGATGAGTAATAAATCTGTCAGTGTTTCAGAGTTCAGAGTGGTGGGTTCATTGATGTATTGCATTAATATTAATATACTGAATTCATTTTAACGTGAAGCACACTGACTTTAAGATAATCTGGGCCTAAAGAGGTCAAAGAGTGCCCGTTAGTGTCTTAATAACTAGTAATAAAGGTGTTATAAACACAGAATGAGCTGTTAATAACAGTTTGTTTATGTTCTTGGAGCGTAGTGATTTTATTATATTCTTCTGCATGAACGTTAATGTTAATGTGAAGCACAACGAGCTTAAGAACCTCATCTGACCCTGAAAAGTCAAATGTTTTTGATCGCTGTAAAAAGATGAATCATTTAGATTAATTATTGATTTTGTGAGGAATTTGCACCGATACATTCCAGTGAAACTTTCCTCCAGTGCACATCAAAATCAATCAATCAAACTTCTGTTTGTGAAGCAGCTTTCATTCAGGTTATTATGCTTCACAGTGCTTCAGTGGACTGAGGAAAGAAATAAAAATGAACAATTTGAGAGTGATGGAAGTGAGACTATAAATTGATAAAATGTAATAAAATAGATTTATAAGCTATAATAACATTAGTATTAGTTAAACAACGAGAAATAAAAGATCTTTTCAAATCTAGCTTTTATTTCATGCCGTTTTGTCTTTTTTTACAAGAATCAAAAGTCATCCGTCAGCTTTTTGACAGACTTATGTTTTGCTGCAGGACACAAACAAAGACAAAAGTCTCATTTAGTTCACTATTCTCTGTTACCAAGAGCCAAATATGTTGGAGAACATCCAAGTTCAGTCCCTTCTTCTTCTTGCCGAGCGCAGTAGATGTGATGTGCTTCGTACAGTAAAACACTTGAAGAGGGAAGGATCCAACGTAAACACACGGAGGCTGCACGCCAACTCCATCACCATCAAACTCACTCTGTGTGTGCGTTTCTAACACAAGACCTTCGACTAATCCGTTTATCAGCTTCATGCCCGAGTACCAAGTTCACCTGTTTGTTTTCAGAGGGTTCAGATAGCATGGCGATAACGCCAGAGGAATTTATTGTGCGTGAGCCGCAGACGTATCTTCTTCCTTTTCTCTTATCGAACCGCTGGAGAGATAAAACGCACGGGGTCAATACGCAGGATAAGATAGGACCGAGAAGAAGAGAAGAAGAGAAGAAGAGAAGGAGAGAAGAAAAGGGCTTTTCAGAGATTGTGTTGGATGAAAGAGTTCAGCTGCAAATCTCACTTTTATTTCTCTTTTATTTTGGAGATGAAAAAGCCAAATGCTCAGAAAGCTGCACATGTTGTGTCACGTTTTACACTGTATCTCTTCCTGTGTCCACTGCATGAGGAATGTGTCTCTAATTATGCTGTTTTTCTCCTGTGTCTGTGATGCTAAACCCACCCAGAGAGATCCAAGGAAAAACTAAAAACCTGCCGGAAGGGAGAGAGGTGGTGGGGGGGGAAGAAAAGTGGAAACCTTGGTGTTAAAATCAGCAGCATGGACTGAAGAGCCGTCTGCTTTCTGAGGGCAAACTGAAAGGTGAAATCATGTCAGCGATACAAACCTGGGCCTGTTTCCTCCTCTGGATCGGCTTCGCCACGCAGGACAAAACCCCAGGTGAGCAAAACAAACGCCTCTTTGTCCAGCAGCCCTCAACTGATCTGCAAGCAGTTCACGAGGAATTCAAAAGTGTTCTTTAGGAACCCGACACGCAGAATATAATCTGTTGCAAAGGAAGGGACTCTTTTTCTTTTGCGCAATCTGAGAAGCGTCCCAAATTACTCGACTTTAAATCCTGACGTCAGGTCGGAAATATTCGTCCAGCAGAGCCAGTGAGACAGCAGTGAAACAGCTGGAACATCTGTCTGGGCTTTAGATAGTTCTGACCATCATCCCCTCCACTGATGAGATCTTGAACGAAAAGAAGGAACGATGAGCTTTGTTACAGAAAATGTAAAATGCTGAATATTCACACAAAGACGGGAAGAACTCAGAAAGAGCAGCGAGGAATCTCATCCAGATTAGCTGCCAATCCAATCCTTCTGTTTCTTTCTAATCCTCAGATCAATGCGTCAAATAACGCAGCTCGATCCGTGCATTAAGATTCAAACAGTGACGCTCCTCCTTCCTCTCTAGCGTCACGTTTGTGACCGACAATAACGACTCAGGGGACTAACTTCACTAAGTGACTAACGAAACTAACGACAATAACGACTCAGGGGACTAACTTCACTAAGTGACTAACGAAACTAACGACACTAACGACTCAGGGGACTAACTTCACTAAGTAACTAACGAAACTAACGACTCACGCGACAAAATCCACGTTTACTTTTAGTTTTGCACGGGAAACAAACAGCGGTGTCTTGGATGCGAGTCCTGTTTTGTTTGACCCATCCATCGTCTCTAAACTCTTAACAGTTAATCTGTCCGGATTACCACGGGCGGGTGCGTCGTATAAACACACTAAATGTGCGTCACTGACCGAGCTGCGTTACTTGGCGCCTTGGCAGAGAGAACGGGTTCTTCATGTCACCACGTGTCTGACTTCAACCCCGTTTCCGACCACATTTACGTTCCCATACAACTAAACTGCTCCATCAATTATGTTTAGAGGGAAACGTGTATTCTCCTGGATTACCATCTCTACTTTAAACACTTTTAAGAACACGTGGTTAGTAAATTGAAACAAAAGAAACTCTACTTTGGTATCTTTAAGCATCAAAAGTTATTGGTTCACAAACAGCAGTCTCCTGGTGAAAGCTGTGTGTTCTACGACCTCGACCTCCTTCGTACGTTGAGGAAACCTCAAAAGCAAACGTAGTCAACGACCGAATACATTTCCCTCGTAACATAAAATGTCACCACTGAGTCGATGTCTTTGGCAGGAAAACGATGCTTTTATCAGCTTTCATACACCCGACATGTCTTTGGATGCTGTTTGCACTTCAAACAGTGTCGAGAGAGAGTTTGTGTTCGTGGGCTGCAAAGTTATCAAGATTGTGCTATCACCAGCTCTGTAATCGCATTTTTAAGTACTCATCTTGCTTATTTATCAGTGAAATGGACTCAATTGAGTGTTTAATCTATTAAATAAAGGCGCGTGTGACGTTAATGTTTGCTCAGCAGATTGCACAAAGACTTTCTGCAAGGGCACGAAATGTCACGCTGCCCCGTGCGACGGGAACCGACCGTCACCTGGCTGTCAGGTGAACCGCTCGGCTGCTTTGCTGCGTTTCTGTGCAGCTGTGAGTCATCGCTAAGCCCGAGATTTATGAGAAGAATGAAGGGAACAGCTGTGAGCTGACAGCGACAGTCACAACACACTTGTAAAAGGTCGGTGCTGAAAAGTGAAAAAAGCAACAATTAATCCCTCCAGTCATTCATGTGTTGTTACGCCAGTAACTGCCATGCATTCATTCAAACACATGTGCAGCACAAACAAGATGATTTTGGAACCAAACCAACAATCTGATTCCACTTCTGGCTCCAAACGTCGCCCTGCTTTATGGTCTGTTTGACTCTAAATGGACCATAATGTACTAAATGAACATCATGCTGTATTGAAGAAGACTTGAAACTAGAGATTGAGACCATAAACTCATGTTTACAATGTTTACTGAGGTAATAAATCAAGAGAGAAGTAGAGTCATTTTCTCATAGACTTCTATACAACCAGAGGAGTCGCCCCCTGGTGGACACTAGAGAGAATGCACGTTTTAACACTTCTGCCTCTTGGTTGGTTTGATTGCCTCCCCGGAAACAAAATTCTCAAGATGCATTGAAAATGTTTTTACAGAATTCATGAAGTCTATATCACAGCGCGCAGGTCTTGGTTGCTAATTGACGGCATGCGCGACGGGAGCGTAGCTTTCCAAAGCACCTCGGATGAAAAGATAAAAGCGGCACGGCTGTCGTTTTCTACAACCCCCTAAAAAAAACCACATGAAGCTCTTAACTAGAAACATTTGACTAAACAAAAGATCTGAGCTGAGATCCTTATTAATAACTTAAGCATACTTTCTTACTGGTCACCTACTATGACATCACTTTTAGGGTGTAACCAGAAGGGCTTAAGCACACTTGAAGAAAAGGTTCACATTGTGGTCAAACAGCACCGTTACTGTTGTTATATTAATGTGATTTCTATCATGTCTGTTTTCAATCAGACTGGTCATTGTCTTCTCTTAATGTCCCGAGGAGGCGTGTAAGAACTACAAGAGTCTATTTTCCAGGAATAAGGTTTGATTTCCTGTTTAGTGTAGAAGGTGGGTCACTGAAGATCACTCATCACTGCCCACCAGGATGTGTGGCAATAAAGGAAAGTTAAGGGTGAATAATTCTCCTCATCATTACTGTGAAATACTCACCAGTGTCATGAGAACTGTGATGACAGTTCGATCTGGAGGAAACAACAGAGTGGAGGTATCAGCAGAGTGGTGATGATATCTGATGGGCAGCAGTGTACAACAGAAAGGAGCTTGACGCTTCCTGGTTCAGAGTGTGTGTTTAACTAACCGCACGGCTGGATAACCATCTGTTTCTATTGTCACAGGGACGACCACCATCACCACAATCAGGTGGGATGCACGTTGCTCTCATCCAGCATTCGTAGCTATACCTCGAAAACGAATGCACCCACCGGAAGTCGTAGATATCCCACGAAATGATTTCCTATGTTATCCACGTAATCATGAACGAGGAAGTAAAAAGATTGCAAAAAAACAACCCACACAGAGTGGGAGGGTCCAACAACCAGCGACCTTTAAGACAGGAAGCCGCTGTTCATTCCCCGTATGAGACAAGAAGTCAATGTTGATGTTTTTGTCACTTAACTTCAGTAACAGCACTTCCTTAGATATTTTCACCCAAATGACAATCTTTTCCTGAACTTAACTAACTATTTCTCAATCTTTTCCTCAACCCAACTTAGTAGTTTTGTTTCCTAACCCTAACTAAGTTTCGTGGGAAGTTTACTTTGAAAAGACTGTATTCAAGTAACGAGAGGGAATTGTTGCTGGCCCTTCGTAGGAAAACACACAAAAAATGTGTAGTAACTTTTCTTATGATGTAAAATGAACCGTTGTATGAGGATACGTTGTGTGATGACATGAAGATGCATTTGTCGTTCATGGTACTAAACTACAAAAGTTTAACAACCTCAGAAACTTCACTGACATAAAAACACACATTTAAAAGGGCCGGTGTGGAGGATTTGGCGCCATCTAGTGGTGAGCTTGCACATTGCAACCAACTGAAACTTTTTGTGTGCACAAGAACCCCACAAAAGTCTCAGAGCCAGTGTTTGTCCGCTCTGGACTACTGTAGAAACATGGCGGTCTCCATAAAGAGATATTTATAAGTGGTTATAAACGGCACAATGCTTCTTATTTTCAGTTGATTATACACGTAAGAAAACATACGTTTAACATCACAATCTCTCCCCCGGACTCACCTGTTTCTCGTTTCAGACGTCATTGTGACGTGCGTCATCTCGGAGGAGTGCGTTCTGCCCTGCAGCTTCCAGCCGGGCAGCAAGGAGACCATCGAGTGGTTAAGACAGGACGTGATGGTGTACAAGTTCGAGCGGGAAGATGGCGACGGCGGCGACGGTGGCGACGACGACGACGGCGACAGCGACGACGACAGCAGTGAAGAAGAGCACTTTGTGAACGAGCAGTTCGCCGGACGCGCCTCCGTTTTCCCGGACTTGATATCTCGCGGAAACGCCACGCTGACCATCCGGAGGAGCGGCCTGAAGGACAGAGGCACGTACAAGTGTCATGTTCACACCTCGCAGGGAGAACACAACGCCAAGGTCATCGTGAAGGTAGAAGGTGAGTTTAGGACGTAAATGTTTGGTGCAGTTTGACTGTTCGGTTTGTTCAGACGAGTGTGAACGAGGTCAGTGACTAAGTTTACATGCACACTCATATTCTACTATTATTCAGAATATTTAAACTTTTAATTGTATGTCTTTTGAATAAGTAAAAATAGGAATATTTGGTGCATTTAAACGTAGTCAGTGTGGTGAGAACACAAAGCGGAGCAAACAACTATTCCAGAGCAACACGCCTTGTTTACTACCAGTGTGTCGTTATTCATGACTTACTATGGGATCAAGTTCTAATCCTTCAGATCTCAGTCTGCTGGTTACAGGTTTGGTTTAATACCACGACAAACCCTCGCTGAGCACTGGTGTGTTTTCACAGCGCAGACTAACAAACGCATGTTGTTTTAAAGTGGCAATCCTTAAGATTTCTGTGGTGCTTTATAAGTCTGAAGTCTTTGGTCCTATAACTTCAGACGTGCTATTTTTTATTTTTTTGAAATGTGTGCATAATTCCATTTTCTGTGTTTATACCATTGAGAAAAGGTGTAATACAGAATATTTTTCCGGGAATGTCGCCACAGACACCCAGTTCATAATCCTGCAAATATATAAATATTGCAACATTTACTCAAATGAGATGTAGCTCGTGGTCTCACAGAGGCGCCTGCATGGCTGCCGACTCTTTACTCTTGTTTTTTTAACGGTAATTCCCTGTTTTTACTCTAAATATCAGGTGTATAATTACTTCTAAATTACTTCAAGCCTCTCTGATGTCCCTGCCAGTGTCTTTATTCCTGCAGGAGGCTCTGAAGTGAAAGCAACAATAAGGCTTTTCATTTCCAATGTTTGTAAGAACAGTAATATTGTGTTAACAGAGCTCCATTGTTATCGGCATGAGGCTGATGTCAGGCTATATTGGGCGCTGGCCTTTAAAGTCTGTAATCAGGGTGCTGGGAAACATTTCAGCATGCTGTGTGTGTGTGTGTGTGTGTGTGTGTGTGTGTGTGTGTGTGTGTAGCGCCCATCCGAGGCCTGTCTCTGGAGCTGTCCCGGCTGAGCGGCTACGAGGAGATGAAGTGCACCATCCGTGACGTCTTCCCGGCGCCCCGCGTCACCTGGGCGACCGAGCCGCCCACTTTCGAGGACCTGCGACCGGTGACGCGCATGCTGGCTGACAAACGGGGGCTGTACACGGTGGACAGCCGCCTCAAGAGGCTGAACGGCCAACCGGACCTCATCTACATCTGCAAAGTCACAACCTCCTACGGGGGTCCGGCCTGGACCTCCTCGCTCAGGGAGAGAGGTACAAAACCTATAATATAAGATATCATCTATATTTCTTATATCTTAAACGATGCTGGAAGTGAACGTGAAGGTTTCTTTTAAATAAAGTCTTGGAAACATCTTTCAGATGCTTTAACTTGCATGTATTGATTGATTTCTCCCTCTTGTAGCAATAAGAGGAGCTCCAGGGAAAGACCTGACCATCCCCTGCTCCGCGCCTCCTTACCTGAACAAACCTTTCCTCCGCTGGAGCTTCTCCAACAGCAAGGACCCCTCACACATCCTCACCTACGACAGCCGCTCGGGGGACAGCGTCTCCTCGCCGACGTGGGACAACCACGTGGAGCTGGACGGCTTCAGGGTCCCGTTCGGGGACGGCTCCCTGCGGCTGATGGACCCAAAGCCCTCGGAGCACACGGGCAGCTACACCTGCGTGTTCTCGCTGCCGCACAACACTCACACCGAACGCACCGACGTCACCATCGACGACCCCGTCGGTGAGGTCGCAAACACAAAACACTAGTTTTCATCAAACAAACAGGAGGAAATGGAGCGTTTGTTGGGGACTATTTTCAGGCGCGGAGGATTAACAAGAACACATTCAAAACTTAAAATGGTGGTCAAAATAATGCTAAATCTGTCAAGAAGAGATAAAAGTCATCAGACTATCCTTTAATTAAAAAAATGCAGTTGTTGCAACGAACATTAAATACAAATATTTGCGTTATACAAAATATTACATGGAAATAAAAAGAAAAACTTCACATAACACAGCTGCTGTTTCTTGTTATTTCATGTTTAAAAAGTGTGTATTTATGCTGATCAATGCGTATTTGTTACCTGTGTGCAGGTGGGCGGATCACTCCAGAGGAGCCGTCTTATTGGTGGGTCGTCGGTCTGGTGATCGCCTTGCTGGTCGTCGCTCTGGTCGGCATGCTGGCCTACCTGAAGGTGAAAGGTAAACATGGACTCCAGCAGACGTGGACATTAACTGACGAAAAGAAGATCGCTTGACTGCACGGACACAACTCACAAATCACAATAAACATCAATACAACACGCATTCACTCAGATTCTAACTGGGAGGGCAGAAACATCATTTATACCCTTCACATGGAGATCACTTTATGACATGTTAAATTATTTAAGTTTTAAGTTCAACATGTTCGTTGGGTTCTTCGTAGAATATGAGAAAAAAAATCATATTTTCCACAATGATTACTTCATTTAGCATAATACAGTAAACAGCAAAGGAAAAGTCTTGATCACTTTATGTTAGAAATTAAACTGTTCAATGTTACAAAAGCACAGCTTTCACACAAAAAAATTATATTTTTAAAAAGTTTAAATATTCTGTTAGAAGTAAAGATCCTGCATTCAGAATCATCATGAGTAGATGAAGAAGTTTTATCAGCAAAATGTACTTTAATTATCAAAGGTATAAGTACTCGTTATGCAGTAGAATGGTCCTCAGTGTTACATTTACTTTGATTTATTATACTACTGATTAAGTAAACAAACTTCTTATTACTTCAACTGCAAGTTGATCCTTGTGAAATAAACTGAAGCTTCTCTGTCTCATAGTGAATGTTCAGAGGAGTTCATCTACTCTTTCTGCCTGTAAATAATAAATAGAATATAACTATTCACAACACTGTAAAAAATATATTTATAAATATTATAATAATCAACATTACACCCGTTGTTAAAGGACAAACCCAAACGGGTCACACCAGTTACCAGTAATTACATCCGGGTCACGTCTGGTGTTGCTCGGATTCATTCTAAGGAATGTAGGCGTTCACTCCACGGGGGCGAGGAACCAAACGATCAAAGAAGTTTGGATTTGTTGTCCTGTGAGATAAATCCCATTCTAGAGGCTGTGGGTGCTTTAATCGATCATTCTCTTTGATCTGTCCTCAGGAGGCTCCTCGAAGCCCAGGAACGACCCGGAGGAGGCGACAGAGCTGCATCTCGTCAAAGGTCGGTCTTTAAATACAACATGCACCTTCAGAAACACGACACCAGAGGGACCCAGATAATTACTTTCCTTACCCTGATACCTCAGAGGCAGCAACACTTAGTCTACTCATTGATAGAGAGGTGGACGATATAATAGAAACACCTCTCAGTATCATGACTTAAAGTTGTGTTCTCTAAAATCAGATTTTTGTTCCTTGTGATTATTCAACTGCAAAAAACTAAAAGTTTTAAACTGCGTTATTTTTAGCTAATGGGAAACTATAAGATGTGAACTGATTGTAAATGATGCCAGAAGAGAAACGTCAGCATTAGTCTTTAAAGCTCAACGTTATTACCTTTGTTTCTTCATTCAGAGACGTTCTCTCTCTCCTCACAGACTCGACGGCCGACGGGAACCTGAAGGAGAGCCTGAACGAGAGCAGCCCGTTGACGGTCGGGGGAACCAACGGACAATCAGGCCTCCAGACGGCTCTCAGTTAACCTCAGAACAGACAACACCTGAAACTAACGCACTAACGAAACAAACACGCACACAGCTTCACACTGACGAGGAACAAACTGCTTCTTAGACACAGACATATATTTTAAACTGCTACTTCGTCATATTTGGTCGTTTTTCTGGGGAACTACTTTTGTGGCTCCTGTAGATTTGAGAGAAAAACCCTAAAAAACACGCTGACGTGTAGAACATGAACTCTAAAGACTTCAGCGTCTTCATGCAGGGTTTGTGGACCCGGACAGTGCAGCTATGAACCTGATGTTGGTTCAGGAAGTCTTTCAGGGAAACAAGAACCCTGAAGACGGATTCGTTTGGACCAGAGGAGCAAAACGGTCTGGATTTAATTCATGGCCCCAAAAACGTCCCAGCTCAGTGAGCAGTTCTTTCCAAAGGCTCAGGGGCCGAAGAGTTCAAAGAGCTGAACGTCGCTCTGCAGTCAAAAGCAAACCTTGTGGCAGCTGAACATAAGGCAGGGTACGGGTACCTTTAAGGTATTGACAGGAATAACAGTGACAAGTAGTATCGAAACTTCTCCAGTCAAACGATATCTGCACTCGGTCCTTTTCGTACCCAAGACTTAAAAAAAAGAGACTATTTGTATGATTTTGCTCGCAGCCAATCACCGCAAATTCTTTGATTCAATGTGACTTGTGAGCCGGCTGCTTGTCGCTAACAGTGCTGACGGACCAAACAGTGCTGACAGAGGCCATCAAGTTCTGTCTCACAGCTGGCTCGCCATTTGCTTAAGTTTGTATGTCAGTAAAATGTAACTTTTTACAAAAAAAAGAAAATTGCATGGATTTACTTTGATCCCACAAAAAAAATCCACTAATAACTGCGTAAATGACGGTGTGACGAGGCCTTTAAGTATTATGTCGTCATGTTCTTCAGAAGCGGTGGAGATGGAACAGGAATGCATAAAAATGTAATTGTGGTTCCTGATTTGGTTCCTGAGGTTCCTCAGTTCTTGGCACCATCTAGTGGTCAAGAGACGCTGAGAACCGAAAGGCAGCTCGAGACTGTGATGAAGAGCCTCTGATACGTTCTAAACCAGGGGAGGACGTCGTCTTTTCACTTGAGTCGATCATCCATGACACTAGAAGGGATTCAGCGTTGTGCTCTCAGACGCAAACTGGATTTTCAAAATAAAAGACTGACTTCACGTTGGATGACCTTCACACTGCATTTAAACCTTCACTGAACTTAAAGGATTCTCAACGAGGTGAAGCTCCTGTTTCCTGCTTGGATTATATTTTTTTAAAACGAATGTGACTCTAAACCACCGATGTGACTGAACAATACAGAGAGATGACGTTTGATTTGATCAATATTTAATCTGCAGCAGACTGAAATAGTTTCTCTTTCTCTCTGCGCTGCCACACGCACTTGATCTCTTTCACAAATGTGTCATAATTAATGTAATGTTATTAAAAAGACTAATCACTGAAGGTTTGTGTCTGTGTTTATCTGAGATATGACAAAATCTGAAGATCACGGAAGACTTATTATCTAGTTTCTGATGAAGTTGTGCTCAGTTGTCACATCGTTTTGCTTTTTTGGTGAAAATATCATCCAGAAACTCGTTTACAACTGAGCAAAGCAAGTTAAAGGCCTTGAAAAAAAAGTGAATAAGTGGACCTTAAATTCATGTTATTTTGTCAAAGTGCCGTTTCCAGGTCAAAAATGTAGTCTTGTGCTCAGACAGCAACTGTAGTCCAGAGTACATCAGAGTGAGAAGCTGCATTAGTTGCAAAAGGTCAGCTGACCGCAGGGCTGATGAGAGAAGGTTAAACTAATCAGGGCGGGGCGGCCAATGACAAAGGCAGGAAAACACACAAAAAAGGCAATGAAGTAAAAGCAGACAGGACACAAGGGGAGAGGCCATTTACAAAATAAAAGCAGGAAACAAAATCTGCAAGAACAACGTGAAAGAAACACAAAATCCTCGAGAAACGTGTCTTTAAAAAGTGCAACACCGTTCAGTTTTAACAGAACAAGTCAGAGGGCCAAGAGCCAAACTGTGACTCATCCCTGACGATGAAACTACAGGCGACTCCACACCTGAAGATTATAAGACGCCACTGTTGTTTAACCGGCTCTCAGAGTTTCAGCAGTTTCGTTGAATTCTACGTTGCCCTGCTGATAGTTGATAGTTCCTTTTATGAAGCCAGTTCCTTTATAAACATGATCTTTGTGCTCATTGAAACCTGAGTGTAGTTGCTGTCTTTAAGAGTTTCCTGCTCTTCAAGTGTTCAGTCATCAGATAAAGTCCCACTCGTAGTGGGCAGAGGTTATCTGGAAATAAAGGAGATCAAGAAATGATTGAGCAAGTTGTGAGTAATTGACTGCTGCTATGAAGCAAACTGGACCTCCCACCACACACAGATGAGATCAACTCTGGGGATGAAGCTTTGCAAATTTCTCGGTAATTTTCAATTAGAATCTCAACCTAACTAAGTAGTTTTGTTGTCTCAACCTAACTAAGTAGTTTTGTTGTCTCAACCTAACTGAGTTTCCTGTGAAGGTTTTATTTTGAAAAGACTGTATGCATGTCACGAGCGTAAATTGACATTGTTGCTGGACTTTCACAGGAAAACATACAAAACACAAGGAGTAACTGCTCCGTTCATGAGTCTGTTTGTCCGTCTCCGAAGCCGGAATCAGTGTCCTCCAGTAGTGATAGAGTTAAAATACAGGCTTTTAAACATTTGTTACCCCCTTCAGCCGGCTCTGGACCTTAACCTGTACTTTCGCAACACTGTAATCGTTAACACATTCTAATCCTTATCCTACTGACCCACACACACACACACACACACACACACACACACACACACACAGTCAGCTGCCCAGAGGTTTCAGCTGTTCATAAGTTCATAACTAGTCTGACAGGTTTCGGTGTCATTGCTGAGACTGTCCTCTTTATTGTGGACTCACATTATTGTCTTTCCCGTAGGAGACGGAGTGAATTTAGGCAGCTATGGATATTTATAAGCATGTCGTGGTTTTTGTGGTCTTGACCTTTCTGAGGACTTTAAACGGAGCAGGTGAGTGACGCGTTCACAGCCGTCTGATCTTAGTCTAAACTTAAATATAAAACGTTTTAAACTTGGTACTTTTTATACATCTGGTTGTTTTTGCCAAAGTTTTCAGATATTATCTTGTGAAACTTTAGCTGCCTCCCTCAAAACAATGGAGGGGGATTCAGTTTCACTCGTACTTTAAACTTTAATCAAACACAGTGTCATTCACTTGAACCGTGTGGAGGCGGAAATCTCAGCACATAACTGAAGTATGTACATAGCGATGCACCACTAGACATGAGTGAGAAAATATGTGTCATGGGGCTGAATTAGCACTTTAACTGAAAAAGGTTAACAAGCAAATCCTTTACTCAACATCTAGTATAAAGAGTGTGATTACCGGAGACATGAACTTTAATGGCCAAATTCAGAGTGGCCATGTTTGACCCTTATTTTTGACAGAATGTCGAGAAGAAATATTTAAAATATTTCCATTGTGAAGCAGAAAGACAAGTCGTCATCTTTAATGGAATGTTGCATAACCAGAACACATTCCTCCACACACACACACACACACACACACACACACACACACACAGAACACATTCCTACACACACACCTGATGGATGCTTTCATTTTTTGTTTCCTTCTTATTGTTTTAACATTCAACGTCTTAAAAAAAACTAAAGAAATATGTTTTTTTGTTTATTTGATAACAGTGATTATTATCACTATTATCATTGTTATTATCATATATGCTCTCTGTCTTTATGCAGACGACACACAGCTTTACATGTCAGTCAAACCAACGACTCCTCATCTCTCTGTCCTCGTCTTGTCCAATCATGTCTCATGTTCTCAACAAAGTGAATAATCAGGCTTTTCCCCCTGAACTGAACCTTGATGGACGTCTCTTCGCCTGATGTTGTTACAGATGCTGCGGACTGTGTTTTCATGAGGAGCTGCATCTTACCTTGCAGTTTCCAGCCCGGAGAGGAACTGGTCATCCACTGGATTCAGGTGACAACAGGACACACTGTCCACTCCTACTACCACAACCAAGACCAGTTTGGGCGCCAGGACCCACTCTTCAGAGACCGGACGTTGCTGTTTAAGGACCAGATCTCCAGAGGAAACGCCTCGCTCCGGCTCACAGAGGTGAAGATCCAGGACCAAGGCCCGTACAAGTGCTACACCGGCACCAAGACTGGCACCAAGGAGCCAATCATCAACTTAAACGTGCACGGTATGAGAAACACACATTAATGACAGAAAACACACACAAACATTGTGTTAAAATTTTTGAACTTCAATGTTTCCACTTATCCTCCTACAACATGTTCCTCTGAGATCTTGTGAATTTTCGTGCCAGTAACGCGAGCATTCAGCGCGCCTGTGCAATATCCTCCGTTGTTTAGGGAACAGAACCACTACTGACACCACGCTGCTGGAGACCCAGGCCGGATATAAAGTGACGAGCTATTTATACGCCTTTCCATGAGATCATGCCGCCGGTTCAGCCGCACGGTATCTAAGTTCAGTTTGGCACAAACATGGCTTGCTTTTTGTCTCGATGCGGTTCACAGCTGGTATGAAGCTTCAGTGCACTCGTGGCTCGATTAAAGAGTAAAGAAGGCTAAACTGAACCAGTAGAGAAACAGCATTATAACATATAAAACAGATTCTATCACTAATATGAATATATAACAGTTCCAAAGTGATATTTAGATAAGTGCTTCATTGTGCTCAGTGACGTGTGAACGCACACTGAAGCTTAACTTCTCTTAGATTCAGCCTCACTGAGCAGAGAACGGTTCGTGTTGTCAAACTGTGTTCTGCTGTCGAGCTCTCAGCGACGGCTCTACAACCTCCGGCTGATAACGCTTCACTCTCGGGGGAGAGAAGCCTGATATCTATTCAAGGCTGTGGGAATAAGGTCATCCAGTAGATAGGGACACCTGCACACTCAACACAATCTCAACAGTTCTGGGAGAAGCCTACTGTGCTGATGGCAAATACAACAACATAAAGAGAATGTCTGTGGTGAAGAAGTCACGTCTTCAAATTAATTCTCTGTAAGCTTCCTCCCATCTGTCCACCACACGTTTTCTAAATTCATATATGTGCAAATAAACAAAACTAATCAGATCTCGATTTTGTAAAACAGATCAGCTCTTTCTGAACTGCAATGACCATGAGCAGTGATGGAAACAAGCTAAACTAATTTCTTTATATAAAGCGAAACTAATCTTTGTAGCCGATGTAAAGCGATAAAAACATCCGTGTGATCGGAATTCATTCGTCAGCTGTTAAAGGAGGCTGAAGTGCAAATGCTGTAAAGTTCCTGCACTCATTCAGTAAAGAATGGAAGCCGTCTGTTACGTAGTCATTCACTTATTTTAAGACACGATAGAATATTTTGATGTAAAAGCTTTTTGATTCATAATTAGTGCCGTTTGGTTTGCAGGTAAATCTAAACAGAAACTATGAAGTCATTAACACTTCAAAGCTTTATTTTGTAACTCGTCTTCACAGCTCCGGTCCGTAAAGTCGACATTCAGCAGGTAGACAACAGGATCACCTGCAGCTCAGAGGGGATCCTCCCTAAACCTGAGCTCACCTGGTCCACCAGCTCTCAGTCCAGCGTGACCCTCCACAACAAAACCACAGTCCAGCAGACTGAACAGCAGCTCTACAGCATCAGTAGTTCTCTGATCGTCTCAGGTACTGATCTGGACTACAGCTGCACCGTCAGCACTCCAACAAACAAGAGGAGAGCCACGTGGTCTCAACCCAGTAAGTGTTTCTCAGAAGAAGTAGATCCTGATGAGAAACAGCAGATATTTGATCACCTCTGTTCATCTGTGTGTTGTATCTTTTTAGCTTCCATCAACGGCTCAGCCACTGAAACAACAATCCCCTGCACGTCCTCAAACACTCCTCTAACAGGCCTCATCTGGAGGTTCAACCACAGTCACATCATCCTGAACCAGACCGGGACCGACTCCACAGTCTCAGAGGAGTGGAGGCAGCAGGTGGAGAGTGTGTCTGAGTCAGGCAGCCTCACGCTAAAGGACTTATCTTCAGATCAAGAGGGGATTTACACCTGTGAGCTCAGTGACGCTGAGGAGACATACGTCACCAACACCTTTCTGAGGATAGAGAGAAGTCCAGGTAAGAAGACAAGAGGTGGAGCTTTCACTGTCACTGTCATCATCTGTGATATCTGGTTCATGACACGTCAAAGTATTTACACACAGTGGGTTCAGTTACTCACTGCAGCATGAAGTCATGAACCATCAGCTGAGTTCACTCTCCTGCACAACACAAAAACACAAAAAACACGAGGAAATATCTAAATTAGTGACACAATTTTGAGGTACTTTACTTTACTTCTACTCCACTGCATTTATCTGATAACATAAATGACTTTACAGATCCAGATTATTAAAACAAAATACCAATAAAGTTATAAATGATGATGTATTATTATAGACCACCACTGCCGGGGAGTAATCGTGGTGAGAAAGGTTTCATTTAAAATGCTGTCAGGTCAATTTCTACACTGTCGTTGCCTATAATACAATTCACTTGCAGGTGATCAATTATGTTCTTGTATTTTAATGTTAATTAGGAAACAAATAATCAAATGATTTTAGTGAAATCGATCCTCTGATGATGCAGTTTGACTTTCTGCATCTTGTTTTCTTGTGAACATGTTTCAGGTGATGTAGAGAAATAGAATCAGTGTTATATTCATATATTTTGTGATGGCCGTTGTAAAGGTTCGCATCAGGCCGTCGTGCTTCAGTCGTCGTTTGGTAGAAAGATTCATTAATTCAATCTTTTTCTGTTTCAGGCTCTCCTCATGTTGCAGCCATCATTGTAGTAGTTGTACTCATTGTGGTAATAGTAGTCTTGCTAGGACTCTACATAAAATATATCAAAGGTAAATAATAATTCAGTCTTCACTTATTATTATTATTATTCATCGATTGTGTGTGTAGTTTGTACTAATGATGATGTCTTTTGGACTCAGAGAGAAGAAAGAAAATGACAGCAAAGATCGATCAGATGAATTCTCAAAGTAAGTATTCTGTAATAATAATAACTGTTGTCATTTACTTTCATTCATTTTATTTCTGTGTCAAGCAAAGATTACGTGCGTCTGACTCAGTGTCCTCCCTCTCAGATCACGATAGAGAACTTATCAAAACTCCCCTTCAGGACATGACGCTACATCTGCTTTTGTGCCAGAGTGACATCCCACCATCAACACTAAATTAATTACATCTTGTCACACAAGATACAATTTCCCTGCAGATATGGATTTGCACTCTATTCTTCATACGGTTTTTAGTGAAATAAACTAAAGAAAACCATTAAAAACAGATAATCTCGGTAATCTTGTCGCAGGCTTTCACCAAATAACTGGTTCATTTATATGTTTCACATGAACAACATTCATCTCAATCTCTGTGCATAATTCATATTTACAAAATCAATCAACTATAT
Organism: Anarhichas minor; assembly: GCF_050575085.1. Classification (NCBI taxonomy): domain Eukaryota; kingdom Metazoa; phylum Chordata; class Actinopteri; order Perciformes; family Anarhichadidae; genus Anarhichas; species Anarhichas minor. The sequence continues at coordinate 732,430 of NW_027466520.1, read as the reverse complement.
TTATCTCACTAAACAAAGCATCAAGCTGTTCGCAGTAAAAAGGAAACAAAGCAACACATCGCTCTCTTTAATCCATAATCAGTTAAACGTTTCTCCTCAGCATAAATCTAGATTGAAATCAACCGTTTGTTTGTAAAGCAGCATGTTTTTAGGCGTTATTTCCTGGAGGAGACGTCTGTTTCCTCGTTCTGGTGTCATGAACATCATAATGTACGATGTTAAAATATTAAATGTCCTCATGTTTGCTGCACAAGTTGTTTAGAATGAAGAACTAATCAGAGATTGTGAGCTTGATGTGATTTTCAGGACTTAATTCTGTTCAATTCAGTTTGCAGGAACAAAACTGAAGAAAAGTTGTTACGTGAAAATATAACCAGCTCTGTTGAAACTGTAACACGAGGAGCCAAACATCAAACAGAGCTGGAGACAAACTGAAGGATTAAACGACGCGTCCGCTGACGTCTCCTCCAGAATCTCAGGACGGGATTTTATTTTGTATTTTGGTCTTCACTGGAAACTTGAGGTAGAAAAGACGAAACAGACCAAAGCTGCTGAAGTGGGAACGAGAGAACAAAACCTTCTGGTCTGTGTTCAGAAGAAGTTCTTCAAACATCTTCATCCAGAGTGATGAACGAAGGACAAAGAAAACTTTGACCCTGAGATACACTTTGTGAAGCTCAGCATGCTGTCCCTCCTCTACCTCACGTCCTCCTCACTCAGACCAAAATGGAAAAGAAGAAGTACAAAAACAGACACAATAATAATAAACCTGAGACAGATAAAGTGACTCACACAGAGAAAAGGAAGTAGGACGTTTTGGGCATCAAAAAAGATGATTTATAATTCATGCCACATTGAAAATAGCAAAAAATGTACCTTTTAAATGTGAGAAGATGAATCAACACTACTTCCTTGTTAGTCATGTCCACTAACACGCCTCAGTTTCTGCACTCTGCACTTATCTTCTATCTGAAGCGAAGATTATTTAAATATATAAGTTCCCAAGAGCAGTTGAGTGAGTGAGTGAGTGAGAGAGAGAGAGAGAGAGAGAGACATGGTTGGATTATGAGACAATGGACTCCGACATGCAAAAGGCTCCATCACTTCTACATCGCAGCAAGACAGAGTTTGTAGTCGTTTAGCCTCTTTTTGTTGTTGTTTTGTGTCTCTTGAAGTTTGTTACACATCTCTCTGTGCTTGTGTGTCTCTTTGTGGTCGTTTTATGTTTCTTTGTAGTTGTTATAGTGTCTTTGTAGTCTATTTGTCTGTTTTTAGTCTATTTGTTTCTTTGTTGTTGTTGTTGTGTGACTCTTTCTAGTTGTTTTGTCTCTGTCGTCTTTCTGTGTCTTTTCATTTTTACTTTGGTCATTTTGTTGTTGTTTTTGTCTCTTTGTAGTCATTTTTGTGTCTCTTTGTAGTCTATTTATGTTTCTTAGTGGTCATCATGAGTCTCTTCCTGGTTGGTACGTGTCTCTTTAAGTGATATTTTGTCAGTGAAGGTCGGGGGGGGGGGGGGGGCCCTGGCAGTTTGGGGCCCCTGGGCCTTCACCTGGTAGTTCAGTAATCCTTCCATGTTGTGTGTGTCTCTGTGATCTCTGTGTCTGTACGCAGTCCCATGTCATGACTTTATTAATTGTAGAACATTGAGCTGCCATTTGCTGAACTTTGACACCTCTTGTCTTTATATGAAGTATGAAAATAAACCAGAGAGCGTGTGAGCTCAGCTGAGTCGTGCTCTCCAACATGCACAAACACAAACCTGCAAACACAGCAAGTACTTGGATCAAAGACGTAGTTTTACTGACCTCTGCTGGATGAACGCTTCATCACCAGCGATGATCTCACAGCGTTCACTTCTACACAAACTGTCACCACTGGAGGTCAAAGCACAACAAGCATTAAAGGAGCTCATTCAGATTAAGCACTGTTCATTAAATTAAGACTTCTCTTTTTATAGTGGAGCAAGAATGGAAGTGAAATAGTTTTATTTTATGTATAAATCTGACATGAAATCTTATTGTTTAATTTGTAAAAAGATATTTATTTGATTCTGTTTTTGTATCTAATTGAACATGTTTTGAGATTGATGGCAGAGAATTTACGAATTTATTCATAAGCGTTTGAGAAGGTTTTGTTTTTGTCTTTACTAGTGTTGCAAGGTGGAAACTTTCCATGCATTAATGTTAAATTATGGGAATAAAATGCAAATAAAGAGGTTATTTTCTCAGATTGTATGTCTGATGTCATATGCAATAGAAACAAACCTTTCATGATGAGCTGACATCATTCATTTGCCAAATAAACTGCAGTTTGTCATCAAATACATACAGTAGAGTGTGAAATGTGTGGTGTGGTGAGTTAACTAATGCAACTTAACGGGGAGCCGACGAGGTGGGCCGTGTGCAGACTTACCCACAGTGTGCTAGTGATAGCTGCATGCAGACCATGACATTTTACTGAATTCTTATTTAATGGGATGCAGCTTCTTATGTGTATTTTACTCAAAATAAGTTCATTAAATAAGTTATTAAGAAATGTCAGATTTTTATATTGAAATAAAATCTGTGTTTTTAGGCCAGAAAACATATAAAATACATTTTCTATCAAATAACTACGCAACACAACTAAACAGTTTAAAGTTGACATTATAGTTATTTATTGCCCACAAGTTAAAGTATTTCTATATCTGCTGCTCTTACATTTAAAGAAATGTAATACTTTTAAACCCTAATACAGAACACACATTTAAAATATGACGATATATGTGTACTCTGTAAATAAGCTGCTCTGAAGTGGACATACGTTACTTCTTTCCTCAGGCTGAGAGGCTCATTCATTCCTCCTCCACCCTCAACACAGATTGGTTTGGTTTTTCTTTTGTAGCAAAAATTAAACTCGGAACTGTATTTTGTTGAACACTCCTGTTGTACGATGACATTAAATAACTGCTACTTTTAAAACAGGCAGAAATGGACAAATATTGTATTTTGTTTCTGGTCTAAATGTAAATATAAGATGTAAAATCTGTCTCATATTAAGATGTATCAAACAGAACAGACATACATGAATAAATAATGGTGAAATGGCTGTGAAACTTTGTACCGACATTCAGTTTTGTTCATATTTTCACAGAAACAGATTTGTCTTCATTAGGAATAAGAATGAAAATATGGACATCAGATGATTCCTCCTCTGCTTCTCTTCCTCCAGTTCATCCGTCTTTCCTCCATTAAAAGGTTTATTTGGAGAGTTTCACATATTTGAGAGACCTGATACTGTTTCTATAGACCGGAGGTAAAGATGAGCAGGACTGGGCAGCAGATGGAGTCAGAGGAGAACTCCTCTCTGTCTCCTCACTTAAACTCTTCATCAACGTTACAGGACGAAGAAATAAAAGCGTTTGTTTCTCTTGGTGACTACTTTACTGTTGTTCCTTTAGAAGCTGTTGTTCTGGTGATAAATAAACCTGCTCTGCATCTTTACAGGTCTGTTACTGTTCAACTACAATCATCTGGAGACTCAATACAGATGTGACTCCTCTGTAAGTCCTGATGGAGCCTGCAATGATAAGACCTTTATTATGAGGAGAAGAAGAACATGAAGAAGAAGAAGAAGAAGAACAAACAACAACAACAAAACCAAGAAGAAGAAGAACAATAACAAGAAAAAGACCAAGAACAACGTTCTGGAAAACAAAGGATTTCAAAATCTGGTTAAAGTTCTTGAGCCACGCTATGAAATCCTCTCACGCACCACTTCAGTGTGAAGATCGTTCCTCTATGAAGAGGAAAAGACTGACCGCTCATCACGGCAGAGTGGATATTTAAAGTCCGGCGCTGCAGACACGCCCCCTCAGTGAGTCACACAGACAGGTGCTGCAGACACGCCCCCTCAGTGAGTCACACAGACAGGTGCTGTAGACACGCCCCCTCAGTGAGAGTCACACAGACAGGTGCTGTAGACACGCCCCCTCTGTGAGTCACACAGACAGGTGCTGCAGACACGCCCCCTCTGTGAGTCACACAGACAGGTGCTGTAGACACGCCCCCTCAGTTAGAGTCACACAGACAGGTGCTGCAGACACGCCCCCTCTGTGAGTCACACAGACAGGTGCTGCAGACACGCCCCCTATGTGAGTCACACAGACAGGTGCTGCAGACACGCCCCCTCTGTGAGTCACACAGACAGGTGCTGTAGACACGCCCCCTCAGTTAGAGTCACACAGACAGGTGCTGCAGACACGCCCCCTCTGTGAGTCACACAGACAGGTGCTGTAGACACGCCCCCTCTGTGAGAGTCACACAGACAGGTGCTGTAGACACGCCCCCTCTGTGAGAGTCACACAGACAGGTGCTGTAGACACGCCCCCTCTGTGAGAGTCACACAGACAGGTGCTGCAGACACGCCCCCTCTGTGAGTCACACAGACAGGTGCTGCAGACACGCCCCCTCTGTGAGTCACACAGACAGGTGCTGCAGACACGCCCCCTCTGTGAGTCACACAGACAGGTGCTGTAGACACGCCCCCTCTGTGAGAGTCACACAGACAGGTGCTGTAGATACGCCCCCTCTGTGAGTCACACAGACAGGTGCTGCAGACACGCCCCCTCTGTGAGAGTCACACAGACAGGTGCTGTAGACACGCCCCCTCTGTGAGAGTCACACAGACAGGTGCTGCAGACACGCCCCCTCTGTGAGTCACACAGACAGGTGCTGCAGACACGCCCCCTCTGTGAGTCACACAGACAGGTGCTGTAGACACGCCCCCTCTGTGAGAGTCACACAGACAGGTGCTGTAGACACGCCCCCTCTGTGAGTCACACAGACAGGTGCTGCAGACACGCCCCCTCTGTGAGTGACACATGCTACCCTTACCCACACAATGTAGATATATTCTTCTCTTTTAGAAAATAAATATCTTGAATATTGTGGTTTTCATATAAGACTATATCATAAAGTTATTTGCTTTAAGTGTTCTTGAAGTTCTTTAATTAATAAATGGAAAGCAAATATATTTGTCCACCCCCCCTTTTCTTTTCTGATCCGAAAAATGATCCAAACCGTGACTCAAAAAACGTGGTACGATCCGAACCGTGAGGTTTGTGATCCGTTGCCCCCCCCCCCCCCCCCCCCCCCCCTAGTTCTGAGTGTATTTAGTTTTAAGGTCTGTGATTTGTCTGTTTGAATCAGAGCTGTTCTGATTCTCAGGTGAATAAAGTGGTTCAACAGAAACGTTGCTTTCATTTTCAGATCTGGATGAGATTCATCACCTGCTGACTCCACTACACACCTCACCACAGCCGGCTCACAGACAGCAACGACACAAGGAGACAAACGAGCTGCTAAGAAGAAGCAATTGATTTTCAGCAAACATAAAACAATGCAACATGTTTACATAGTTATCAGTAGTGAAGTGTGTGTGTGTGTGCGTGTGTGTGTGTGTGTGTGTGTGTGTGTGATGGTGGCAGAAAGGAACTCCTCCTCATAGAGCAGCTGAATGGAGGAGTATTCAAGCAGAAACAGCAGCTCAGGTCTCATACAGTCGACCCTCCATTCATCACCTGCAACAGATAACCACATGCACAGCAACAGGGACACCTGGTGGGTGGGAGGGGGAGGGTCGTCTCACCTGTCATCACTGCTGGTCACCTGAGTTATCTGATTGATTGCCTGTTATCTCATCGTTGCTCGGCCCTGATACTGCATGGATTTAATAGTTTGAAGTATTTAGTGTGTTGTGTTTTATGTACGTGTAGCTTTGTTTCTGAGAGGTGAGATACACGTTTTAATTAAAGGTTATTATCATAAAATGGATAAAAAGGAATGTAAAGATTGTTGAATTAAATGTTGCCAAACCTTCAAGTGTTCATCAGGTCAATGACGTCTACTGAGGAAGAACAAGATGCAACAAGAGGAGAGACCAGTCAGACCAGTCGGGTGGTGTCGTCATATCAACTGTGAATTCATATGCACACTGGATCACGACATCGACGGAGTAAATGCAGCATGAGGATGATGAAGTGTGTGGTGTTCGTGGTGGTCCTGACCTTTCTGCAGAGTCGTACAAGAGCAGGTGAGTGAGGCGTTCACTGTTAGTTCTGTTTAGACTGGAATGAGATCAGATGTTTAATCTTGGTACATCGTGCTGTCGTGGTAACTTTCACCACAGAAAGGAGGCAGACGAGGACACACAGTCAGTGAAGGAAGAGAGCAGAGTGAAGGAGACTTCATTGTCCTAAAGGAGACATTTGTCTTTGGCACAGAGCATCAGAAACAACATGAAGACATCTTAAACACAGAGACGAGACGCACACAACACCGCTGCTTAAAAAGCTTGAATAAATAAAGACAGTTCAACTTTAAATGTCATTCAGATAGTTTTGGTGTTATTTGCCAACGTTTGAAAATATTATCCTGTGAAATAATAAGACATGAAGTGAGTTTTGTTTGTGGTGCTCAGAGACACAGGAAGGAGGTGAAGCAAGAAATTTATAAGAACTGATTGAAGGTCACAAGATGCCGACAGTGAAATAAATGTGCTGTAAATAAGAAATGAGTGAAAGAATTGTCTTGTTAGCTTTAACTGGAATCCTGCAGAACCAGTCTGCACACATTCCTACACACACACACACACACACACACACACACACACACACACACACACACACACACACACACACACACACACACACACACACACACACACCTGACCTACACCTGAGACACACCTTTGTCTGTACTACAGCCTGCAGCTATCTACTGGTTCCTATTTTTAGTTTCCTGATGACATCATTTCCTGGTTCCTGAGAGACGCTGCTGACAGAAAGAGAAGTCAGATCTGGTTCTGGTTCTACCTCAGTGGCGTTAAGAGGAGTCTAGACTTCATCTGGACCCTTTTCTCTTGTGAAATACTCGAGCGTTTGACCTTCTCAGGCTCCGGAAAAATACTTTTAAAATCGGGCTAGAAAAAATATTTAATTGTGATTATTGTGACTGATATTGAGATGTGATTGAGGGAACGATAATTTAATTAATTATTCTCATTTACACTGAAGAACATATTTTTGGGGGGATCCATACCAAACACAGATGTTTTCAAATCTCTGCAGCTTCACAATATTTAATATAAATATTGTGATTTCTATAAAAATACGATCAATTGTGCAGCCCTTTAAAATATGAAACATACGCGACCTGACGAGTCATTTTAAACTAGCACTGCTTGGCTGTAAAGGACCGCAGATCAAAAAGGGTCTTTGCTAACAAACATCTTTATAGATGAACTGAGGACTCTTGTGTTACTTTGTGTTTGTTTCATTTATTGCAGAGCACAAAGTAACACAGTTTAGAAAGGTGCTCAAAGAACACATTTTGTTATTATAGTGTTAAGACTGGGTTAAGGTTCGTCTCAACGTTTAGTTGTCAGTGAATATAAATATAAATAATTAAAGAGAGCTCACTTGTATTCTGCTGCTCTTCTCCCTGAAGTGAACGTTGATGGATGTCTCTTTACCTGATGTGTTGTAGATGCTGAGGTGTCCTGTGTTTTCATGGAGAGCTGCATTTTACCGTGCAGCTTCAAGGCTGGTGAATATTTAGTCCTCCACTGGTATCCGGTTCCAGGAAATATTCCTATTCACTCCTACTACGAAGAAAAAGACCAGTTCACCCACCAGAGCAACAGCTTCAGAGGCAGGACGTCTCTGTTCAAGGACCAGATCTCCAGAGGAAACGCCTCACTCCGGCTGACGGTGGTAAAGGTTCAGGACCAGGGAAGATACAAGTGCTACACCGGCACCAGGACTGGCATCGAGGCATCGATCATCAACCTAAAAGTATACGGTATGAGAATGAGACACTCAGCAAATGATAACTTCAACACAATTTACTGTTATTTCCCACATTTCCACTTTAAAAGCTATTTCAAGTCTTTTCTTACTCGTCTTCACAGCTCCGGTCCGTAAAGTCGACATTCAGCAGGTAGAACACAGGATCACCTGCAGCTCAGAGGGGATCTACCCTAAACCTGAGCTCACCTGGTCCACCAGCTCTCAGTCCAGCGTGACCCTCCAGAACAAAACCACAGTCCAGCAGACTGAGCAGCAGCTCTACAGCATCAGTAGTTCTCTGATCGTCTCAGGTACTGATCTGGACTACAGCTGCACCGTCAGCACTCCAACAAACAAGAGGAGAGCCACGTGGTCTCAACCCAGTAAGTGTTTCTCAGAAGAAGTAGATCCTGATGAGAAACAGCAGATATTTGATCACCTCTGTTCATCTGTGTGTTGTATCTTTTTAGCTTCCATCAACGGCTCAGCCACTGAAACAACAATCCCCTGCACGTCCTCAAACACTCCTCTAACAGGCCTCATCTGGAGGTTCAACCACAGTCACATCATCCTGAACCAGACCGGGAACGACTCCACAGTCTCAGAGGAGTGGAGGCAGCAGGTGGAGAGTGTGTCTGAGTCAGGCAGCCTCACGCTAAAGGACTTATCTTCAGATCAAGAGGGGATTTACACCTGTGAGCTCAGTGACGCTGAGGAGACATACGTCACCAACACTATGCTAAAGATTAAAGAAGGTAAGATCAATATTTCTGGTACGTTTGGACCCTTTCTGTAATAAACTGACTTCTTGGGTTCACTCAGTTCCAGCTGCATAGATTACTTTTGTCGACCATAAAACCTTCACAATGTAGAACAACGAGGGGTCGCCACAGCCTCACCAGTTATTGTTGCACTGCGAGGTGATTGTTATAGTGTTGCTGGGTGGTTGCTAATGTATGACGGTGTTTGCAACGGTGTCCCTAAAGAGTTGCTTAGGTATGAGGGTGTTCTTAAGAGTGTCCCTAAGCGGTGACAAAAAATGAGCTATTGAGGCTTTCTGGGGGTCTGAGGTGTCAGTCAGACCCCCAGAGAACCCCCGGTGTATGCAGACTGCTGGAGTGTCATTACAAACAAGGTTGGCTGATGGGATGCATCATCACATCTTTGAGTATAAAACACCTGTGGAACATGAAATATGGAGAAATGATTATTTGACTGATCAATAATTCTACTAATCTGTTCATCAATAATTTATTAAGCAAACATGTTCATGGAGGCTTCTTCTGTGAGAGGATTTCATCCTTTTTACCTTTTTCATTAAAGAGAGATGGAGTTAAAAATATATATATTGTAAACGGTCACCAAACATTTTGATGCTCAGATGTCGTCATTGCACTCGTGTAAGTTTGGTTTGAGGAAAGTTAAATAAACTAATTAAACTGTTTCTGTTTCAGACAGTCCCAATAATGATGAAGAAATTGCAGGCGGGGTGTTTGGAGCCATTTTAATTTTGGTTTTAATCGCAGTAACATTCTTTATATATATAATCAGAAAGGAGACAAAAAGCAAGAACCCACGAGCCGGGAAAAAATCCAACGGTGAAATCTCTGAGTAAGTATGTCTCTGTGTTGAATACGTCTAGTTTCATTTCCCTAAATCATTTAGTAGGTAATGACATGCTGTAACTCATTTATTTCATCAATAAGGCTGTATTAATGATGTATTGTGACAGGAGTTGATATGTTTATTGGTATTAAAATGTATTAAATTGATGAGACAAAGATATTTACTTAATGCAACAATATAAGTTTAATTATTAGATTAATCAGTTAAAATCTACTTTTACATTCTCTGTTACAAAGATGACGTAAACAAGTCGACACAGCTGAGATGATGATATGAGAGATTATTTAGAATTTCATCACTGAACTTCATTTCATTTTGTCTGCAGAGAACAAGACTTGATTACAACGACAGAAAGGACAGAAGATGGAGGACAAAGTAACACCGATCGGCTCCTTGGAGACCAAACAGACCTCGAGTCAAATGAAGAGACAAACATCTCCACTGAGGATGAAGCATGAGTTTATACTTGATGCACTTATTTCCTGCACTGAGAGCATGAACTTGAAGGGAGCATCAATAATACAACAACAATCCTGATCACCCAAAGTGAACTGGAAGACTCTGGACCAGGACTGTGCTCTACACTGAACTCAATGTGCAGCTTTGCTTCCAGCTGGAGGTCCTCCCATGAGGAGCCACGGAGACACAGACACTTAAACACCCTGAGAGTTCCTCATGCAGGTCAATCCTTGACTTTAACTCTTGAAGTCCCTCTAGTGACACACACTGAACATCCTGGTGAGATCATGTGACAGGGAGTTCATTTGCACACCAATGACATCACTTCCAAAATGGCTGCCTGGCTGGTCATTTAGCAGAACTAGCTCGTTAGAAGCTTGTTTTTGTTGCTGAAGGTTTCAACACATTTAACAATTCTAACTCTTTGATGAGAAGTCCTACGTTACATCTAAACTCTTCTAACCATGTTCATCAAACTCATTTATGTCTAAAAGTTATGAAAATATCGTTGTGACAGATGTGTCACATCAGGCTTTTAAACTCATAATTGTCTCAGAAAAACCAAAGTGACGTATTTGTCACAATAAGGAAAATAGTGATGATAACTGATAATTAAATTATATTCTTTTGTTGAATTCAAAAGACATTTAAACAAAAAAATGTCAAATGTATTAAATTATTAGTCAAATGAATTAAGAAAGTAAAATGTTCATATCAGTAAATATTGTGACATATGTAACATTTCAGATCTTTGGCACTAGGGGGCAGTATTTAGAAAGTGTGTTCAGAAAGCCTGCCCTCCATCCTGGACTTGTTCAGCTCCAGAGTCAGGAAGCGGTCTGAAGGATCACTGCAGACCTTCACACCCTGGACACAAGCTGTTCATCTGCTCCCCTCTGGAGGCGCTACAGAGCTCTGTAGGCCAACACCTCCAGACACAGGAACAGCTTCTCCTGCTGTCACTCTGATGAACAATTAATCAGACATTCTGCTCTAATACCTTTGATGTAGATATGTATATACTGTACATAGTCGTTACATGTATGTACTTACATCTGTTCTACTTTGTTGTTCTTTATTTCTCTTGTTTATTTGTACTTTCTGTGTGTAATAACCGGAGTCATATTCTGTGTACGTGTTAGCATACATGTCTAATAAAGCTGGTTCTGATCCTGAATGTGTTCCATGTGATCCATTTAGTCTGTTTATATCTCCTGTAATGATCCTTTCATGAACAATGTGTTGGTGTTCTTAAGGGTTAAAGATCAAGTGGTTAAATGTGGTGCTAAACAGAAATAAAGGAGAAATACTTTTGTACACTTCTGCAGCTAAAAGATGTGTTTTCTCTTTCTCCTTCTGTTTCTCTGAACAAATGACTCAAGATGAACATAAACTATCATGACGGTATATTTAAGAGGTGAATGATTCAACATTTGAACTCTTAAATAAGAACAAAAAGACAAAATAAAGATGAAAGCTGGACACAGAGGAAGTCTTCTGGTCAGATTAGTAATCGGTGAACTCACAGACTGAATGTGTGAACGATGTCTGTTCTCAGATTAATCATCAGAACCGTTTGGACATCTTCTCCTGAAACATTTATAATTCATGCGTGTTTGTGTTATGAAGCATCCTGAGGAGGTGACAGAGGAGCGTTTAGGTAAAGATGAGCAGGACTGGACAGCAGATGGAGTCAGAGGAGAACTCCTCTCTGTCTCCTCACTTAAACTCTTCATCAACGTTACAGGACGAAGAAATAAAAGCGTTTGTTTCTCTTGGTGACTACTTTACTGTTGTTCCTTTAGAAGCTGTTGTTCTGGTGATAAATAAACCTGCTCTGCATCTTTACAGGTCTGTTACTGTTCAACTACAATCATCTGGAGACTCAATACAGATGTGACTCCTCTGTAAGTCCTGATGGAGCCTGCAGTGATAAGACCTTTATTATGAGGAGAAGAAGAACACGAACAGAAAGAAGAACAACAAGAGAAAGAACGAGACCAACAACAAGAACCCCTGATATCCTTCAGCAGCATCAACTCTCTACGTGGTTCTGAGTGTATTTAGGTGTTAAGGTCTGTGATTTGTCTGTTTGCATCAGATCTGTTCTGATTCTCAGGTGAATAAGTTGTTTGTTTAGTCAGACTGAAACATTGCTTTCATTTTCAGATCTAGATATGTTCTTATCACCTGCTGACTCCACTATTATAATCACACTTTAGTCTTTCACCAGCTGACGATAAAACGTTCAAAGTCTAATTAACAGAAAACAGGACTGAAGCTCTTTCATCTCAGCTGTCGACGCTGCTGCTTACCTGTGAGTGTTATTATTAATTATCTGTAAAGTGATCGTTGCTCGGCTCTACTACTGCTTCTTATTATCATTAAATGGATGTAAAGGAATGTAAAGATTGTTGAATGAAATGTTGACTCACCCTTCAGTGTTTACCAGGTCAATGACCTCTTGAGATTTCACGAGAGAACTCGTCAGACCAGTCAGGTGTCGTCATATCAGCTGTGAATTCACATGCAGAACAGAACTCACCATCGACGGAGTAAATGCAGCATGAGGATGATGAAGTGTGTGGTGTTCGTGGTGGTCCTGACCTTTCTGCAGAGTCGTACAAGAGGAGGTGAGTGAGGCGTTCACTGTTAGTTCTGTTTAGACTGGAATGAGATCAGATGTTTAATCTTGGTACATCGTGCTGTCGTGGTAACTTTCACCACAGAAAGGAGGCAGACGAGGACACACAGTCAGTGAAGGAAGAGAGCAGAGTGAAGGAGACTTCATTGTCCTAAAGGAGACATTTGTCTTTGGCACAGAGCATCAGAAACAACATGAAGACATCTTAAACAAAGAGACGAGACGCACACAACACGGCAAGAAACAATATCTGTAATATCCAGAAAAGTATACTAAAAATGTTTAAGTTAGGTCAAATGTCAAAGATACAAAAGAAGAAGTATTATGTATCATTGTCATTGAGAATCAGATACGAGGAAATAATTGTCGTAACAAGATAGAGAAAGTAAAATAAATGTGCTGTAAATAAAAAAAGAGTGCAAGGATGTCTTGTCAGCTTTAACTGGAATCCTACAGAACCAGTCTGCACACATTCTCACACACACACACACACACACACACACACACACACACATTCTCTCACACACACACACACACATTCCTACACTTACACACGCACACACACACACACACACACACACACATTCCTACACCTACACTCGCACACACACACACACACACACAGTACACTTGAGTCACACTTTTGTTTTTCCATCAGCGTTAATCAAAGTCTGTATTACAGCCTGCAGCCGTCGACTGGTTTGTGTTTTTAGATTACTGCTGACATCATTTACTGGTTACTGAAAAACGCTGCTGACAGAAACCTTTAAACTGTACTTTTAGTAGAACCATAACTGACCAACAGACCCTTTAAACTGTACTTTTAGTAGAACCATAACTGACCAACAGACCCTTTAAACTGTACTTTTAGTAGAACCATAACTGACCAACAGACCCTTTAAACTGTACTTTTAGTAGAACCATAACCTGAAACTGACAGACTTGCCCTTTGATGCATTTCATTTCATTAGATGCGGTTTGTGTTTCTGAATCTCTGACTCAAACATCATAGTTTAGATCAATAAACTGCAAAGATCTGCACCTGGTTCTACCTCAGTGGCGTTAAAAGGAGTCTAGACTTTTTCTGGATCCTTTTTTCTTGTGAAATACTCGATCGTTTGACCTTCTCAGACTCCAGAAAATTATTATAAAAATCGGGCTGAACGATTTAGAAGAAATATTCTTTTGTGATTATTTTGACTGTGATATGAGAGGGACTGATGATTGATTTATGATCATGAGATTTTCTTCATCTGATGTGAGGGTCCTGGGACAGAGGATGTCAAATTCAGATTGTAAAGCCCTCTGAGGCAAATATGTGATTTTGGGCAATTCAAGATGAAGGTCTTTAAAGAGCTCACTTGTATTCTGCTGCTCTTCTCCCTGAAGTGAACGTTGATGGATGTCTCTTTACCTGATGTGTTGTAGATGCTGAGGTGTCCTGTGTTTTCATGGAGAGCTGCATTTTACCGTGCAGCTTCAAGGCTGGTGAATATTTAGTCATCCAATGGAATCCGGATTCAGGAAATATTCCTATTCACTCCTACTATGAAGAAAAAGACCAGTTCACCCACCAGAGCAACAGCTTCAGAGGCAGGACGTCTCTGTTCAACGACCAGATCTCCAGAGGAAACGCCTCACTCCGGCTGACGGTGGTAAAGGTTCAGGACGAGGGAAGATACAAGTGCTACACCGGCACGGATACTGGCACCGGGAGGTCGTTCATCAACCTAAAAGTATACGGTATGAGAATGAGACACTCAGCAAATTATAACTTCAACACAATTTACTGTTATTTCCCACATTTCCACTTTAAAATCCGTTTCAAGTCTTTTCTTACTCGTCTTCACAGCTCCGGTCCGTAAAGTCGACATTCAGCAGGTAGAACACAGGATCACCTGCAGCTCAGAGGGGATCTTCCCTAAACCTGAGCTCACCTGGTCCACCAGCTCTCAGTCCAGCGTGACCCTCCAGAACAAACCCACAGTCCAGCAGACTGAGCAGCAGCTCTACAGCATCAGTAGTTCTCTGGTCGTCTCAGGTACTGATCTGGACTACAGCTGCACCGTCAGCACTCCAACAAACAAGAGGAGAGCCACGTGGTCTCAACCCAGTAAGTGTTTCTCAGAAGAAGTAGATCCTGATGAGAAACAGCAGATATTTGATCACCTCTGTTCATCTGTGTGTTGTATCTTTTTAGCTTCCATCAACGGCTCAGCCACTGAAACAACAATCCCCTGCACGTCCTCAAACACTCCTCTAACAGGCCTCATCTGGAGGTTCAACCACAGTCACATCATCCTGAACCAGACCGGGAACGACTCCACAGTCTCAGAGGAGTGGAGGCAGCAGGTGGAGAGTGTGTCTGAGTCAGGCAGCCTCACGCTAAAGGACTTATCTTCAGATCAAGAGGGGATTTACACCTGTGAGCTCAGTGACGCTGAGGAGACATACGTCACCAACACCTTTCTGAGGATAGAGAGAAGTCCAGGTAAGAAGACAAGAGGTGGAGCTTTCACTGTCACTGTCATCATCTGTGATATCTGGTTCATGACACGTCAAAGTATTTACACACAGTGGGTTCAGTTACTCACTGCAGCATGAAGTCATGAACCATCAGCTGAGTTCACAGTTTGGACCCTTTCTGTAATAAACTGACTTCCTGGGTTCACTCAGTTCCAGCTGCATAGATTACTTTTGTCGACCATAAAACCTTCACAATGTAGAACAACGAGGGGTCGCCACAGACTCACCAGTTATTGTTGCACTGCGAGGTGATTGTTATAGTGTTGCTGGGTGGTTGCTAAAAAACGCAGGTGTTTGCAAGACTGTCCCTTAGGGTTTAAGGGGGTTATGGTCTGTGGGTATTTTGAAGAGTGTCCCTAAGCGGTGAAAAAAAATGAGCTATTGAGCCTTTCAGGGGGTCTGAGGTGTCAGTCAGACCCCCTGAGAACCCCCCAAACAAGGTTGGCTGATGGGATGCATTATCAAATCTTTGAGTTTAAAAAAACTTGTGTAACAAAATATGGAGAAATGATTATTTGACTGATCAATTAGTAGAACATTGACCATCAATAATTCTACCAACCTGTTCACCATCAATAATTTATGAAGCAAACATGTTTATGGAGGCTTCTTCTGTGAGAGGATTTCATCCTTTTTACCTTTTTCATTAAAGAGAGATGGAGTTAAAAATATATATATTGTAAATTGTCACCAAACATTTTGATGATCAGATGTCGTCATTGCACTCGTGTAAGTTTGATTTGAAGAAAGTTAAATAAACTAATGAAACTGTTTCTGTTTCAGACAGTCCCAATAATGACAGAGCAATTGCAAGAGGAGTGATTGTAGGCGTTTTGGTTTTAATCGCAGCAGCAATCGTTCTATATATAATTACGCAGAGGCAACCGGTCATTTAACAATCCAACGGTGAAATCTCTGAGTAAGTATGTCTCTGTGTTGAATGCGTCTAGTTTCATTTCCCTAAATCATTTTGTAGGTAATGACATGCTGTAACTCATTTATTTCATCAATAAGGCTGTATTAATGATGTATTAATATATTAATATTTATGTGTTTGTTGGTATTAAAATGTTTTGAATTGGTGAGACAAAGACAAATTTACTCAATAGAACAATAAAAGTTTAATTATTAGATTAATCAGTTAAAATCTACTTTTACATTCTCTGTTACAAAGATGACGTAAACAAGTCGACACAGTTGAGATGATGATATGAGAGATTATTTGGAGTTTCAGCACTGAACTTCATTTCATTTTGTCTGCAGACAAGAAGAGTTGATTACAACGACAGAAAGGACAGAAGATGGAGGACAAAGTAACATCGATGAGGTCCTTGAAGACCAAAGAGACCTGGAGTAAAATAAAGAGACAAACATCTCCACTGGGGATGAAGCATGAATTTATACTTGATGCACTTATTTCCTGCACTGAGAGCATGAACTTGAAGGGAGCATCAATAATACAACAACAATCCTGATCACCCAAAGTGAACTGGAAGACTCTGGACCAGGACTGTCCTCTACACTGAACTCAATGTGCAGCTTTAAATTTGGTTCAATTTGGTGCTAAACAGAATTTAAGGCTAAATACTGTTTTATACTTCTGCAGCTAAAAGGTGAGTTTTCTCTTTCATTATTTTGGCGATGGGGTTCTACATGAAAAAACATTTCATTGTTTCAAATGAGGTTTATGTCTTTGTGTTTTTATTTGTGTGTTTTTGTGCCGTTTGTTTGAGTTTTGTGTTAAACGCTTCATGAATAGTTATTTCTCCACACTTCGTTACTTATTCGTGTATATTTAATGTTTTCAGGGACTTTGAAGGATCAGTGACATTTAGGAACAAACTCAGTTTCACGTTTCAATCACGTTTTTAGTTTTGCCTCCACACTGAACTCTATGTGTGCTATGTGTGAGGTCATCGATGACCAAGTGGTTAGAGTTGGTGCTCAACAGAATTTAAGGACAAATACTGTTGGAAATAAACTGAAACAGCAGCAGCTCAAAAAACGGAAAATTCAAGCCATTACAAGAGTTGGCAATGATGTTTACTCTTATTATTCAAAAGAATGCTCAGGTAAAAGAAGTTAAAGAGTTTCTGCTGTTTGTTTATTTATTTATTTAGTTTATTTATTTAGCATGTATTGTACCAGAATTAGCTCAAAGCTAATCCTCATGGTTAGTTCCTGAGAGGAGGCTGCTGGTTATAAAAGATCTAAACTTCACACTTTGACTCAATAAAACACAGAATGAAAATATGTCTCCATGTTTTATTAATAAATGTATAAATGAGTGTGTGAGTGATGAGTGAACCTTCAGCACACAGAGAGGAATGAACGAGTGAAGTTTGGTGAATGTAAGAGCTGCTGAAGTGGAGATTTATCATCAGAGTCTGAGAACAAACTCATTTAGAGGAAATAAAGGAGAAATACTTTTGTACACTTCTGCAGCTAAAAGATGTGTTTTCTCTTTCTCCTTCTGTTTCTCTGAACAAATGACTCAAGATGAACATAAACTATCATGACGGTATATTTAAGAGGTGAATGATTCAACATTTGAACTCATAAATAAGAACAAAAAGACAAAATAAAGATGAAAGCTGGACACAGAGGAAGTCTTCTGGTCAGATTAGTAATCGGTGAACTCACAGACTGAATGTGTGAACGATGTCTGTTCTCAGATTAATCATCAGAACCGTTTGGACATCTTCTCCTGAAACATTTATAATTCATGCGTGTTTGTGTTATGAAGCATCCTGAGGAGGTGACAGAGGAGCGTTTAGGTAAAGATGAGCAGGACTGGACAGCAGATGGAGTCAGAGGAGAACTCCTCTCTGTCTCCTCACTTAAACTCTTCATCAACGTTACAGGACGAAGAAATAAAAGCGTTTGTTTCTCTTGGTGACTACTTTACTGTTGTTCCTTTAGAAGCTGTTGTTCTGGTGATAAATAAACCTGCTCTGCATCTTTACAGGTCTGTTACTGTTCAACTACAATCATCTGGAGACTCAATACAGATGTGACTCCTCTGTAAGTCCTGATGACTCAAAATCTGGTTAAAGTTCTTGAGCCACGCTATGAAATCCTCTC
This sequence comes from Anarhichas minor, assembly GCF_050575085.1. Classification (NCBI taxonomy): domain Eukaryota; kingdom Metazoa; phylum Chordata; class Actinopteri; order Perciformes; family Anarhichadidae; genus Anarhichas; species Anarhichas minor. The sequence goes on along the minus strand of NW_027466520.1, from coordinate 714,263 downwards.
ACGCACCACTTCAGTGTGAAGATAGTTCCTCTATGAAGAGGAAAAGACTGACCGCTCATCACGGCAGAGTGGATATTTAAAGTCCGGCGCTGTAGACACGCCCCCTCAGTGAGAGTCACACAGAAAGGTGCTGTAGACACGCCCCCTATGTGGGAGTCACACAGAAAGGTGCTGTAGACACGCCCCCTCTGTGGGAGTCACACAGAAAGGTGCTGTAGACACGCCCCCTCTGTGGGAGTCACACAGAAAGGTGCTGTAGACACGCCCCCTCTGTGGGAGTCACACAGAAAGGTGCTGTAGACACGCCCCCTCTGTGGGAGTCACACAGAAAGGTGCTGTAGACACGCCCCCCCTGTGGGATTCACACAGAAAGGTGCTGTAGACACGCCCCCCCTGTGGGAGTCACACAGAAAGGTGCTGTAGACACGCCCCCTCTGTGAGAGTCACACAGAAAGGTGCTGTAGACACGCCCCCTCAGTGAGAGTCACACAGAAAGGTGCTGTAGACACGCCCCCTCTGTGGGAGTCACACAGAAAGGTGCTGTAGACACGCCCCCTCTGTGGGAGTCACACAGAAAGGTGCTGTAGACACGCCCCCTCTGTGGGAGTCACACAGAAAGGTGCTGTAGACACGCCCCCTCTGTGGGAGTCACACAGAAAGGTGGAGACGACTCTGTGAGAGTCACACCTGTTTCCAAACCTTCAAGTGTTCATCAGGTCAATGACGTCTACTGAGGAAGAACAAGATGCAACAAGAGGAGAGACCAGTCAGACCAGTCGGGTGGTGTCGTCATATCAACTGTGAATTCATATGCACACTGGATCACAACATCGACGGAGTAAACGCAGCATGAGGATGATGAAGTGTGTGGTGTTCGTGGTGGTCCTGACCTTTCTGCAGAGTCGTACAAGAGGAGGTGAGTGAGGCGTTCACTGTTAGTTCTGTTTAGACTGGAATGAGATCAGATGTTTAATCTTGGTACATCGTGCTGTCGTGGTAACTTTCACCACAGAAAGGAGGCAGACGAGGACACACAGTCAGTGAAGGAAGAGAGCAGAGTGAAGGAGACTTCATTGTCCTAAAGGAGACATTTGTCTTTGGCACAGAGCATCAGAAACAACATGAAGACATCTTCAAACATAAAGACTGTCAGGGTTTAAGCAAACAGGGAAGCAGGGGACGAACGCAAACGCAGAGAGACACGGGAGCAGAAGAATATTAGACTGTGATTTTAATAAACAAACAAAAAATGTCCAAAACAAAACTTGCAGGAGAGTCCAAAAAAGTGTAACAATAAAACATCCAGTGAAAAACTGCGGTCAAGTCAGCAGACACTTAAATTGTAGTGCACATATACGCTGAAACTTACGGTAAACGGCACAGATCGGGAGCGAGCGAAGAACTTTGCAAAGTTAGCGGAAAGATTAACGTGAGACAACTTCCGGTTTTCTACAGACGAACATCCGGTTTTCAGAATAAGATGGCAACAAAGTATACATATTGCATAATGAAATGAGATTAAATGAATTATATTCACAGTATAAAACATGCTACCTGCATCTCCTGAGTTAAAGGGAAAATACACCTAAATTGTGCGTAAAGTGTCTTTATTCTTTGATTTGAGGGTTGCTGGAAGTTAATAATACCTGACTGACGGTCAATTAAGATATTTTACGAAGCAAAAACTCTGAACTGAATTTGTATCTTCAAATGGCACATTTTTTTAATGTTTAAGGTGCTATAAAAATGTTTTTCTCAATAATTCCACACAACGACTAATGCATATATGTTCAGGACAAAAATGGGTAATATCACAATATTTAAGGTGCTACAAAAATATTTTTCTCAATAATTCCAGACAATGACTGACATGTATGTGTTGAGGACGTTGTTGACTCCACCCATACTGAATATTAGACATTTTTACTGTACCAATTAAGAGATATTTCAAAGTAAAAGTCATACATTTGTACCAAGAAACGGGTACATTTCTGAATATTTGAGGTGCTATAAAAACTATTTTCTCAATAATTCCACACAATGACTAATGCATATAAGTTGAGGAAATCTCTGACCACACATATACAGAAAATGAAAAATCTTTACTGTGGTAATGAAGAGATTTTTTTAAAGTTAATTAATTAATTTGTTCCAAGAAATATCCAATAACTGAATATTTGAGATGTTATAAAAAGAGTTTTCTTTATAATTCCAGACAATGACTAGTGCATATGTGTTCATGACATCTCTAACTATACTAATACTGAGAATCAAATATTTTTACTTTCCCAATTAAGAGATTTTCCAAAATATAAGTCCTTCTTTTGAACGTTCAAAAAGTTAATTTCTTAATATTTAAGGTGCTATAAAAAGGGTTTTCTTAATAATTCCAGATAATGACTGATGCATATCTGTTCAAGACATCTTTGACTCCACCCATACTGAAAATTAAACAATTTTACTGTACCAATTAAGAGATATTTAAAAGTAAATGTCATATATTTGTACCGAGGAACAGGTAATTTCTGAATATTTGAAGTGTTATAAAAAGTATTCCCTCAACAATTCCAAACAATGATTGATGTATACAGGTGCATCTCAATGAATTAGAATATCATTGAAAGTGTGATATATTTCGAGTGTTTAGGCTATGGCTTACAGCTAATAAAAACCCCAAATTCTGTATCTCAGAAAATTAGATATTACATAAGACCGATTAAAAAAAAGGATTTTTAATATAGAAATGTTGGCCTACTGAAAAGTATGTCCATGTACAGTATACAGTATGCACTCAATACTTGGTCGAGGCTCCTTTTGCATGAATTACTGCATCAATGCGGCGTGGCACGGAGGCGATGAGACTGGCACTGCTGAGGTGTTATGGAAGCCCAGGTTGCTTTGATAGCGGCCTTCAGCTCGTCTGCATTGTTGGGTCTGATATCTCTCATCTTCCTCTTGACAATACCCCATAGATTCTCTCTGAGGTTTAGGTCAGGCGAGTTTGCTGGCCAATCAAGCACAGTGATACCGTGGTCATTAAACCATGTATTGGTGCTTTTGGCAGTGTGGGCAGGTGCCAAGTCCTGCTGGAAAATGAAATCAGCATCTCCATAAAGCTTGTCAGCAGAGGGAAGCATGAAGTGCTCTAAAATGTCCTGGTAGAAGGCTGCACTGACTTTGGACTTGATAAAACACAGTGGACCAACACCAGCAGATGACATGGCTCCCCAAATCATCACTGACTGTGGAAACTTCACACTGGACCTCAAGCAACGTGGATTGTGTGTCTCTCCACTCTGCCTCCAGACTCTGGACCTTGATTTCCAAATTAAATGCAAAATTGACTTTCATCTGAAAAGAGGACTTTGGACCACTGAGCAACAGTCCAGTCCTTTTTCTCCTTAGTCCAGGTAACTTAGCTCAGGCAACTTAGCCCAGGTAAGACACTTCTTACGTCTCTGCTTCAGGAGTAGCTTGACACAAGGAATGCGACAGTTGTAGCCCATGTCCTGGATACGTCTGTGTGTGGTGGCTCTTGAAGCACTGACTCCAGCCGCAGTTCACTCCTTGTGATTCTCAACCAAATTCTTGAATGACCTAAACCCCAGAGAGAATCTATGGGGTATTGTCAAGAGGAAGATGAGAGACATCAGACCCAACAATGCAGATGAGCTGAAGGCCCCTATCAAAGCAACCTGGGCTTCCATAACACCTCAGCAGGGCCACAGTCTCATCGCCTCCGTGCCACGCCGCATTGATGCAGTAATTCATGCAAAAGGAGCCTCGACCAAGTATTGAGTGCATACTTTATACTGTACATAGACATACTTTTCAGTAGGCCAACATTTCTGTATTTAAAAAACTTTTTTAAATTGGTTTTATGTAATATTCAAATTTTCTGAGATACAGAATTTGGGTTTTTTATTAGCTGTAAGCCATAATCATCAACATTAAAATAAATAAACACTCAAAATATATCACCTTGTGTGTATATTTTCTCAATTCAAATGTATGAGTTTTAATTTGAAATATCTCTTAATTGGGACAGTAAAAATGTCTAATATTCAGTATGGGTGGAGTCAACGATGACCTCAACACATACATGTCAGTCATTGTCTGGAATTATTGAGAAAAATATTTTTGTAGCACCTTAAATATTGTGATATTACCCATTTTTGTCCTGAACATACATGCATTAGTCGTTGTGTGGAATTATTGAGAAAAACATTTTTATAGCACCTTAAACATTAAAAAAATGTGCCATTTGAAGATACAAATTCAGTTCAGAGTTTTTGCTTCGTAAAATATCTTAATTGACCGTCAGTCAGGTATTATTAACTTCCAGCAACCCTCAAATCAAAGAATAAAGACACTTTACGCACAATTTAGGTGTATTTTCCCTTTAACTCAGGAGATGCAGGTAGCATGTTTTATACTTAATGTGAATATAATTCATTTAATCAAATTTCATTATGCAATATGTATACTTTGTTGACATCTTATTTTGAAAACCGGATGTTCGTCTGTAGAAAACCGGAAGTTTTCACGTTAATCTTTCCGCTAACTTTGCAAAATCTTTCGCTCGCTCCCGTCCTGTGCCGTTTGGTTGCGTTTACCGTAAGTTTCAGCGTATAGGTGCACTACAATTTAAGTGTCTGCTGAGTTGACCACGGAGATCTGAGTGTCTGCTGACTTGACCGCAGTAAGGAAAAGGGGGAACGAGCAAAACACAGAACAGGAGGGATACGAAAAAACAGAGCAGAGCAGAGGAGGAGGAGCAAACAGGAGGTGGAGAGGAGGAGCAAACAGGGAACAGACTGTTAAATATATCAGCAGAGCAGAGAACAGACGAACCGACACTGAGATAAGGGGTTAAAGTACACTGAGGAGTGCAGGTGAGTAAACACAGGAGTATTATTACCTGATGTCATTGGTCTACTTGTGTTCATGTAAATGTATTCTGCTAGGTGTGAGTTTGTTGTTTGAGAGCCGATGCTGCCTAAACGCGGTTAACTCTTTGTCTGTTACATTGAATGAACACGTGCAATGCAATTCAGCATCAAAACATAAGCTTGTTCCATTATCTTTAATAATGAATATTGAGTCAAGTCGAGAGTAAAAGTTGCACTTTTACAAACGTGTTTGCTCCAGCGAGCAATTTCTGGAGAGCTAAATTAAATAAACAAACAAATATTATAAATAATGACCATAATATATAACTGTTAAGTCATATTTCTGCCACTTTCCCACAACTGATCCTGAATGAATTCACATCAGGAGAACAATGGAGTTATCTGTATGTAATCATTCATTAAATCATCAATTTATTTATCTAATAAATGCTTCTTAAACTATTTGGGTGAATGTTTCAGGCTGTAGTGTTGATATGTGAGATGAGTCGGATTAATTCAGTTGATTTGCACTTTTAATTAAATAAATGAAAATATTGAACTGCGATTGGGACATCTCTGCAGCTCCACAATATTTAATATAAATATTGTGATTTGAAAATAGCAGCAGGTCATATTGTGAGGATTAAGGTTCGTCTCAACGTTTAGTTGTCAGTGAATATAAATATAAATAATCAGGTCTTTAAAGAGCTCACTTGTATTCTGCTGCTATTCTCCCTGAAGTGAACGTTGATGGATGTCTCTTTACCTGATGTGTTGCAGATGCTGAGGTGTCCTGTGTTTTCATGGAGAGCTGCATTTTACCGTGCAGCTTCAAGTCTGGCGAAGATTTAGTCCTCCACTGGAATCATCTGACAACAAGAATCATTCCAGTCCACTCTTTCTACAACAACCAAGACCAGTTCACCCACCAGAGCAACAGCTTCAGAGGCAGGACGTCTCTGTTCAACGACCAGATCTCCAGAGGAAACGCCTCACTCCGGCTGACGGTGGTAAAGGTTCAGGACCAGGGAAGATACAAGTGCTACACCGGCACCAGGACTGGCATCGAGGCATCGATCATCAACCTAAAAGTATACGGTATGAGAATGAGACACTCAGCAAATGATAACTTCAACACAATTTGCTGTTATTTCCCACATTTCCACTTTAAAATCCGTTTCAAGTCTTTTCTTACTCGTCTTCACAGCTCCGGTCCGTAAAGTCGACATTCAGCAGGTAGAACACAGGATCACCTGCAGCTCAGAGGGGATCTACCCTAAACCTGAGCTCACCTGGTCCACCAGCTCTCAGTCCAGCGTGACCCTCCAGAACAAACCCACAGTCCAGCAGACTGAGCAGCAGCTCTACAGCATCAGTAGTTCTCTGATCGTCTCAGGTACTGATCTGGACTACAGCTGCACCGTCAGCACTCCAACAAACAAGAGGAGAGCCACGTGGTCTCAACCCAGTAAGTGTTTCTCAGAAGAAGTAGATCCTGATGAGAAACAGCAGATATTTGATCACCTCTGTTCATCTGTGTGTTGTATCTTTTTAGCTTCCATCAACGGCTCAGCCACTGAAACAACAATCCCCTGCACGTCCTCAAACACTCCTCTAACAGGCCTCATCTGGAGGTTCAACCACAGTCACATCATCCTGAACCAGACCGGGAACGACTCCACAGTCTCAGAGGAGTGGAGGCAGCAGGTGGAGAGTGTGTCTGAGTCAGGCAGCCTCACGCTAAAGGACTTATCTTCAGATCAAGAGGGGATTTACACCTGTGAGCTCAGTGACGCTGAGGAGACATACGTCACCAACACCTTTCTGAGGATAGAGAGAAGTCCAGGTAAGAAGACAAGAGGTGGAGCTTTCACTGTCACTGTCATCATCTGTGATATCTGGTTCATGACACGTCAAAGTATTTACACACAGTGGGTTCAGTTACTCACTGCAGCATGAAGTCATGAACCATCAGCTGAGTTCACTAGATGGGATCGATCGAGACAGGATCAATATTTCTGGTACGTTTGGACCCTTTCTGTGATAAACTGACTTCTTGGGTTCACTCAGTTCCAGCTGCATAGATTACTTTTGTCGACCATAAAACCTTCACAATGTAGAACAACGAGGGGTCGCCACAGCCTCACCAGTTATTGTTTACGCACTGCGAGGTGATTGTTATAGTGTTGCTCGGTAGATGATAAAGTATGAGGGTGTTCTTAAGAGTGTCCCTAAGCGGTGACAAAAATGAGCTATTGAAGCTTTTAGGGGGTCTGAGGTGTCAGTCAGACCCCCAGAGAACCCCCGGTGTATGCAGACTGCTGGAGTGTCATTACAAACAAGGTTGGCTGATGGGATGCATCATCACATCTTTGAGTATAAAACAACTGTGGAACATGAAATATGGAGAAATGATTATTTGACTGATCAATAATTCTACTAATCTGTTCATCAATAATTTATTAAGCAAACATGTTTATGGAGGCTTCTTCTGTGAGAGGATTTCATCCTTTTTACCTTTTTCATTAAAGAGAGATGGAGTTAAAAAAACTATTTTTTAATAAACAGATAAACATATTGTAAATTGTCACCAAACATTTTGATGCTCAGATGTCATTGTACTCGTGTAAGTTTAGTTTGAAGAAAGTTAAATTAACTAATTAAACTGTTTCTGTTTCAGACAGTCCCAATAATGATGAAGAAATTGCAATCGGGGTGATTGTAGCCATTTATGTTTTAATCGCAGCAACAATCTGTATATATATAATGAGAACGAGACAGTAAGAAGAAGGAACCCATCGGCCGATCAACAATCCAACACTAAAACCTCTGAGTAAGTATGTCTTCTGTGTTGAACACAACAGCAGCAGCACTCTGGTGAACTCTTCATGAGTTATGACTTTCTGTTAATTAATACGTCGAGTTTCATTTCCCCAAATCATTTTGGAGGTAATGACATGCTGAATTCAATTATTTAATCAATAAGGCTGTATTAATGATGTATTAATATTTATGTGTTTATTGGTATTAAAATGTATTAAATTGGTGAGACAAAGACAAATTTACTTAATGCAACAATAAAAGTTAAATTATTAGATTAATCAGTTAAAATCTACTTTTACATTCTCTGTTCCAAAGATGACGTAAACAAGTCGACACAGTTGAGATGATGATATGAGAGATTATTTGGAGTTTTGTTGTGGAATATTTCTTATGACTAGTCGGGAGAAGAAAGTGAAGGTTTTCTATCAATATAAAGTAAAACAGAGTTTTGATGAACGATCAAAGTTTGTAAAGTCAATTTATTTGCTTGCAAGCAAAGAGAACAGTCTCACAGACACATTGCAGTGATCTGTAAGAGTGGTCTACCTAACAGTCACAATGCATGGACATTTATGCTCAGACAGCTTCCTGTTATCTGCTTAGCTAACAAGAATACACAAAGAACACAACAAAAGGCAGGTCATCCTTCGAGCCTTAGTATACTTCATTTAAGACAGTCAGGAAGATGCTTTATCTCCTGTTTGCAAATCCCTTTGTTCACAGTTTGCCTTACAATAAACAGTTTAAACTCACAGCAGATGCTTCCTTTGAAGCCACTGTGACATCGTTAAAATGACCATTGCAGAGACAGAACAGACATTTTTTACCCTCACACATCATATGTGCATGCAAAGGTTTACGCCTTTACAACTTCAGATAACGCGTCAGCAAAGGAAGTAAAAGTATTTCAAACAGAGGATCTCTGTTACCCAAGGCCTCTCTGTGTCTCTGTCTTACGAAGAAGAAAGAAACAGTGCACAATGATAACAGATAACAAGACACCTGGATACTAAACTAATTAAAGTCATCTACTGAAACTACAGTTTGGTGTCTGCTCTTTTAGGACTTACATTCTTTAAACCTTCACATGAGACTATGACATATTTTCCCATTACAGTTTCAGCACTGAACTTCATTTAATTTTGTCTGCAGAGAACAAGAGAAGATGGAGGACAAAGTAACACCGATCGGCTCCTTGGAGACCATCGGATCTCGAGTCAAATGAAGACACAAACATCTCCACTGAGGACTGAAGCATGAATTTATACTTGATGCACTTATTTCCTGCACTGAGAGCATGAACTTGAAGGGAGCATTAATAATACAACAACAAGGCCTTCTGTCTGTGCTCTGCAACAAGTCCTATGTTACATCTAAACTCTTCTAACCATGTTCATCAAACTAATTTATGTCTAAAAGGTTATGAAAGTATTGATGTTACAGATTTGTCACATCAGGCTTTTAAACTCATAATTGTCTCAGAAAAACCAAAGTGACGTATTTGTCACAATAAGGAAAATAGTGATGATAACTGATAATTAAATTATATTCTTTTGTTGAATTCAAAAGACATTTAAACAAAAAAAATGTCAAATGTATTAAATTATTAGTCAAATGAATTAAGAAAGTAAAATGTTCATATCAGTAAATATTGTGACATATGTAACATTTCAGATCTTTGGCACTAGGGGGCAGTATTTAGAAAGTGTGTTCAGAAAGCCTGCCCTCCATCCTGGACTTGTTCAGCTCCAGAGTCAGGAAGCGGTCTGAAGGATCACTGCAGACCTTCACACCCTGGACACAAGCTGTTCATCTGCTCCCCTCTGGAGGCGCTACAGAGCTCTGTAGGCCAACACCTCCAGACACAGGAACAGCTTCTCCTGCTGTCACTCTGATGAACAATTAATCAGACATTCTGCTCTAATACCTTTGATGTAGATATGTATATACTGTACATAGTCGTTACATGTATGTACTTACATCTGTTCTACTTTGTTGTTCTTTATTTCTCTTGTTTATTTGTACTTTCTGTGTGTAATAACCGGAGTCATATTCTGTGTACGTGTTAGCATACATGTCTAATAAAGCTGGTTCTGATCCTGAATGTGTTCCATGTGATCCATTTAGTCTGTTTATATCTCCTGTAATGATCCTTTCATGAACAATGTGTTGGTGTTCTTAAGGGTTAAAGATCAAGTGGTTAAATGTGGTGCTAAACAGAAATAAAGGAGAAATACTTTTGTACACTTCTGCAGCTAAAAGATGTGTTTTCTCTTTCTCCTTCTGTTTCTCTGAACAAATGACTCAAGATGAACATAAACTATCATGACGGTATATTTAAGAGGTGAATGATTCAACATTTGAACTCATAAATAAGAACAAAAAGACAAAATAAAGATGAAAGCTGGACACAGAGGAAGTCTTCTGGTCAGATTAGTAATCGGTGAACTCACAGACTGAATGTGTGAACGATGTCTGTTCTCAGATTAATCATCAGAACCGTTTGGACATCTTCTCCTGAAACACATGATTTATAATTCATGCGTGTTTGTGTTATGAAGCATCCTGAGGAGGTGACAGAGGAGCGTTTAGGTAAAGATGAGCAGGACTGGACAGCAGATGGAGTCAGAGGAGAACTCCTCTCTGTCTCCTCACTTAAACTCTTCATCAACGTTACAGGACGAAGAAATAAAAGCGTTTGTTTCTCTTGGTGACTACTTTACTGTTGTTCCTTTAGAAGCTGTTGTTCTGGTGATAAATAAACCTGCTCTGCATCTTTACAGGTCTGTTACTGTTCAACTACAATCATCTGGAGACTCAATACAGATGTGACTCCTCTGTAAGTCCTGATGGAGCCTGCAGTGATAAGAGAAGAAGAAGAAGAAGAAGAAGAAGAAGAAGAAGAAGAAGAAGAAGAAGAAGAAGAAGAAGAAGAAGAAGAAGAAGAAGAAGAAGAAGAAGAAGAAGAACGTTCTCCGTCGTGAAAAACAAAGGATTTCAAAATCTGGTTAAAGTTCTTGAGCCACGCTATGAAATCCTCTCACGCACCACTTCAGTGTGAAGATAGTTCCTCTATGAAGAGGAAAAGACTGACCGCTCATCACGGCAGAGTGGATATTTAAAGTCCGGGGCTGCAGACACGCCCCCTCAGTGAGTCACACAGACAGGTGCTGCAGACACGCCCCCTCTGTGAGTGACACATGCTACCCTTACCCACACAATTTAGATATATTCTCATCTTTTAGAAAATAAATATCTTGAATATTGTGGTTTTCATATAAGACTATATCATAAAGTTATTTGCTTTAAGTGTTCTTGAAGTTCTTTAATTAATAAATGGAAAGCAAATATATTTGTCCACCCCCCCTTTTCTTTTCTGATCCGAAAAATGATCCGAACCGTGAGGTTTGTGATCCGTTGCCCCCCCCCCCCCCCCCCCCCCTAGTTCTGAGTGTATTTAGTTTTAAGGTCTGTGATTTGTCTGTTTGAATCAGAGCTGTTCTGATTCTCAGGTGAATAAAGTGGTTCAACAGAAACGTTGCTTTCATTTTCAGATCTGGATGAGATTCATCACCTGCTGACTCCACTACACACCTCACCACAGCCGGCTCACAGACAGCAACGACACAAGGAGACAAACGAGCTGCTAAGAAGAAGCAATTGATTTTCAGCAAACATAAAACAATGCAACATGTTTACATAGTTATCAGTAGTGAAGTGTGTGTGTGTGTGCGTGTGTGTGTGTGTGTGTGTGTGTGTGTGATGGTGGCAGAAAGGAACTCCTCCTCATAGAGCAGCTGAATGGAGGAGTATTCAAGCAGAAACAGCAGCTCAGGTCTCATACAGTCGACCCTCCATTCATCACCTGCAACAGATAACCACATGCACAGCAACAGGGACACCTGGTGGGTGGGAGGGGGAGGGTCGTCTCACCTGTCATCACTGCTGGTCACCTGAGTTATCTGATTGATTGCCTGTTATCTCATCGTTGCTCGGCCCTGATACTGCATGGATTTAATAGTTTGAAGTATTCAGTGTGTTGTGTTTTATGTACGTGTAGCTTTGTTTCTGAGAGGTGAGATACACGTTTTAATTAAAGGTTATTATCATTAAATGGATATAAAGGAATGTAAAGATTGTTGAATTAAATGTTGCCAAACCTTCAAGTGTTCATCAGGTCAATGACGTCTACTGAGGAAGAACAAGATGCAACAAGAGGAGAGACCAGTCAGACCAGTCGGGTGGTGTCGTCATATCAACTGTGAATTCATATGCACACTGGATCACGACATCGACGGAGTAAATGCAGCATGAGGATGATGAAGTGTGTGGTGTTCGTGGTGGTCCTGACCTTTCTGCAGAGTCGTACAAGAGGAGGTGAGTGAGGCGTTCACTGTTAGTTCTGTTTAGACTGGAATGAGATCAGATGTTTAATCTTGGTACATCGTGCTGTCGTGGTAACTTTCACCACAGAAAGGAGGCAGACGAGGACACACAGTCAGTGAAGGAAGAGAGCAGAGTGAAGGAGACTTCATTGTCCTAAAGGAGACATTTGTCTTTGGCACAGAGCATCAGAAACAACATGAAGACATCTTAAACAAAGAGACGAGACGCACACAACACGGCAAGAAACAATATCTGTAATATCCAGAAAAGTATACTAAAAATGTTTAAGTTAGGTCAAATGTCAAAGATACAAAAGAAGAAGGATTATGTATCATTGTCATTGAGAATCAGATACGAGGAAATAATTGTCGTAACAAGATAGCGAAAGTAAAATAAATGTGCTGTAAATAAAAAAAGAGTGCAAGGATGTCTTGTCAGCTTTAACTGGAATCCTACAGAACCAGTATGCACACATTCTCTCACACACACACACACACACACACACACACACACACACACACACACACACACACACACTTTTGTTTTTTCATCAGCGTTAATCAAAGTCTGTATTACAGCTTGCAGTCGTCTACTGGTTTGTGTTTTTAGATTACTGCTGACATCATTTACTGGTTACTGAAAAACGCTGCTGACAGAAACCTTTAAACTGTACTTTTAGTAGAACCATAACTGACCAACAGACCCTTTAAACTGTACTTTTAGTAACACCATAACTGACCAACAGACCCTTTAAACTGTACTTTTAGTAGCACCATAACTGACCAACAGACCCTTTAAACTGTACTTTTAGTAGAGCCATAACTGACCAACAGACCCTTTAAACTGTACTTTTAGTAACACCATAACTGACCAACAGACCCTTTAAACTGTACTTTTAGTAACACCATAACTGACCAACAGACCCTTTAAACTGTACTTTTAGTAACACCATAACTGACCAACAGACCCTTTAAACTGTACTTTTAGTAGAGCCATAACTGACCAACAGACCCTTTAAACTGTACTTTTAGTAACACCATAACTGACCAACAGACCCTTTAAACTGTACTTTTAGTAACACCATAACTGACCAACAGACCCTTTAAACTGTACTTTTAGTAACACCATAACTGACCAACAGACCCTTTAAACTGTACTTTTAGTAGAGCCATAACTGACCAACAGACCCTTTAAACTGTACTTTTAGTAACACCATAACTGACCAACAGACCCTTTAAACTGTACTTTTAGTAGAACCATAACTGACCAACAGACCCTTTAAACTGTACTTTTAGTAACACCATAACTGACCAACAGACCCTTTAAACTGTACTTTTAGTAGCACCATAACTGACCAACAGACCCTTTAAACTGTACTTTTTGTAGAACCATAACTGACCAACAGACCCTTTAAACTGTACTTTTAGTAGAACCATAACTCACCAACAGACCCTTTAAACTGTACTTTTAGTAGCACCATAACTGACCAACAGACCCTTTAAACTGTACTTTTAGTAACACCATAACTGACCAACAGACCCTTTAAACTGTACTTTTAGTAACACCATAACTGACCAACAGACCCTTTAAACTGTACTTTTAGTAGAACCATAACTCACCAACAGACCCTTTAAACTGTACTTTTAGTAGCACCATAACTGACCAACAGACCCTTTAAACTGTACTTTTAGTAACACCATAACTCACCAACAGACCCTTTAAACTGTACTTTTAGTAACACCATAACTGACCAACAGACCCTATAAACTGTACTTTTAGTAGCACCATAACTGACCAACAGACCCTTTAAACTGTACTTTTAGTAGAACCATAACTGACCAACAGACCCTTTAAACTGTACTTTTAGTAATACCATAACTGACCAACAGACCCTTTAAACTGTACTTTTAGTAGCACCATAACTGACCAACAGACCCTTTAAACTGTACTTTTAGTAGCACCATAACTGACCAACAGACCCTTTAAACTGTACTTTTTGTAGAACCATAACTGACCAACAGACCCTTTAAACTGTACTTTTAGTAGAACCATAACTCACCAACAGACCCTTTAAACTGTACTTTTAGTAGCACCATAACTGACCAACAGACCCTTTAAACTGTACTTTTAGTAGAACCATAACTCACCAACAGACCCTTTAAACTGTACTTTTAGTAACACCATAACTGACCAACAGACCCTATAAACTGTACTTTTAGTAGCACCATAACTGACCAACAGACCCTTTAAACTGTACTTTTAGTAGAACCATAACTGACCAACAGACCCTTTAAACTGTACATTTAGTAACACCATAACTGACCAACAGACCCTTTAAACTGTACTTTTAGTAGCACCATAACTGACCAACAGACCCTTTAAACTGTACTTTTAGTAGAACCATAACTGACCAACAGACCCTTTAAACTGTACTTTTAGTAGAACCATAACTGACCAACAGACCCTTTAAACTGTACTTTTAGTAACACCATAACTGACCAACAGACCCTTTAAACTGTACTTTTAGTAGAACCATAACTGACCAACAGACCCTTTAAACTGTACTTTTAGTAACACCATAACTGACCAACAGACCCTTTACACTGTACTTTTAGTAGAACCATAACTGACCAACAGACCCTTTAAACTGTACTTTTAGTAACACCATAACTGACCAACAGACCCTTTAAACTGTACTTTTAGTTGCACCATAACTGACCAACAGACTCTTTAAACTGTACTTTTAGTAGAACCATAACTGACCAACAGACCCTTTAAACTGTACTTTTAGTAGAACCATAACTGACCAACAGACCCTTTAAACTGTACTTTTAGTAGAACCATAACTGACCAACAGACCCTTTAAACTGTACTTTTAGTAGCACCATAACTGACCAACAGACCCTTTAAACTGTACTTTTAGTAGAACCATAACTGACCAACAGACCCTTTAAACTGTACTTTTAGTAGCACCATAACTGACCAACAGACCCTTTAAACTGTACTTTTAGTAGAACCATAACTGACCAACAGACCCTTTAAACTGTACTTTTAGTAGAACCATAACTGACCAACAGACCCTTTAAACTGTACTTTTAGTAACACCATAACTGACCAACAGACCCTTTAAACTGTACTTTTAGTAGAACCATAACTGACCAACAGACCCTTTAAACTGTACTTTTAGTAACACCATAACTGACCAACAGACCCTTTACACTGTACTTTTAGTAGAACCATAACTGACCAACAGACCCTTTAAACTGTACTTTTAGTAGCACCATAACTGACCAACAGACCCTTTAAACTGTACTTTTAGTAACACCATAACTGACCAACAGACCCTTTAAACTGTACTTTTAGTTGCACCATAACTGACCAACAGACTCTTTAAACTGTACTTTTAGTAGAACCATAACTGACCAACAGACCCTTTAAACTGTACTTTTAGTAGAACCATAACTGACCAACAGACCCTTTAAACTGTACTTTTAGTAACACCATAACTGACCAACAGACCCTTTAAACTGTACTTTTAGTAGAACCATAACTGACCAACAGACCCTTTAAACTGTACTTTTAGTAGCACCATAACTGACCAACAGACCCTTTAAACTGTACTTTTAGTAGAACCATAACTGACCAACAGACCCTTTAAACTGTACTTTTAGTAGAACCATAACTGACCAACAGACCCTTTAAACTGTACTTTTAGTAGAACCATAACTGACCAACAGACCCTTTAAACTGTACTTTTAGTAGAACCATAACTGACCAACAGACCCTTTAAACTGTACTTTTAGTAACACCATAACTGACCAACAGACCCTTTAAACTGTACTTTTAGTTGCACCATAACTGACCAACAGACTCTTTAAACTGTACTTTTAGTAGAACCATAACTGACCAACAGACCCTTTAAACTGTACTTTTAGTAGAACCATAACTGACCAACAGACCCTTTAAACTGTACTTTTAGTAACACCATAACTGACCAACAGACCCTTTAAACTGTACTTTTAGTAGAACCATAACTGACCAACAGACCCTTTAAACTGTACTTTTAGTAGCACCATAACTGACCAACAGACCCTTTAAACTGTACTTTTAGTAGAACCATAACTGACCAACAGACCCTTTAAACTGTACTTTTAGTAGAACCATAACTGACCAACAGACCCTTTAAACTGTACTTTTAGTAACACCATAACTGACCAACAGACCCTTTAAACTGTACTTTTAGTAGAACCATAACTGACCAACAGACCCTTTAAACTGTACTTTTAGTAGAACCATAACTGACCAACAGACCCTTTAAACTGTACTTTTAGTAGCACCATAACTGACCAACAGACCCTTTAAACTATACTATATTAAACTAGATCTCTGCAGCTTCACAATATTTAATATAAATATTGTGATTTCTATAAAACTACGATCAATTGTGCAGCCCTTTAAAATATGAAACATACGCGACCTGACGAGTCATTTTAAACTAGCACTGCTTGGCTGTAAAGGACCGCAGATCAAAAAGGGTCTTTGCTAACAAACATCTTTATAGATGAACTGAGGACTCTTGTGTTACTTTGTGTTTGTTTCATTTATTGCAGAGCACAAAGTAACACAGTTTAGAAAGGTGCTCAAAGAACACATTTTGTTATTATAGTGTTAAGACTGGGTTAAAGTTCATCTCAACGTTTAGTTGTCAGTGAATATAAATATAAATAATTAAAGAGAGCTCACTTGTATTCTGCTGCTCTTCTCCCTGAAGTGAACGTTGATGGATGTCTCTTTACCTGATGTGTTGTAGATGCTGAGGTGTCCTGTGTTTTCATGGAGAGCTGCATTTTACCGTGCAGCTTCAAGGCTGGTGAAGATTTAGTCCTCCACTGGTTTCAGGTGACATCGAGAATCATTCCAGTCCACTCTTTCTACAACAACCAAGACCAGTTCACCCACCAGAGCAACAGCTTCAGAGGCAGGACGTCTCTGTTCAAGGACCAGATCTCCAGAGGAAACGCCTCACTCCGGCTGACGGTGGTAAAGGTTCAGGACGAGGGAAGATACATGTGCTACACCGGCACGGATACTGGCACCGGGAGGTCGTTCATCAACCTAAAAGTATACGGTATGAGAATGAGACACTCAGCAAATTATAACTTCAACACAATTTACTGTTATTTCCCACATTTCCACTTTAAAATCTATTTCAAGTCTTTTCTTACTCGTCTTCACAGCTCCGGTCCGTAAAGTCGACATTCAGCAGGTAGAACACAGGATCACCTGCAGCTCAGAGGGGATCTACCCTAAACCTGAGCTCACCTGGTCCACCAGCTCTCAGTCCAGCGTGACCCTCCAGAACAAACCCACAGTCCAGCAGACTGAGCAGCAGCTCTACAGCATCAGTAGTTCTCTGATCGTCTCAGGTACTGATCTGGACTACAGCTGCACCGTCAGCACTCCAACAAACAAGAGGAGAGCCACGTGGTCTCAACCCAGTAAGTGTTTCTCAGAAGAAGTAGATCCTGATGAGAAACAGCAGATATTTGATCACCTCTGTTCATCTGTGTGTTGTATCTTTTTAGCTTCCATCAACGGCTCAGCCACTGAAACAACAATCCCCTGCACGTCCTCAAACACTCCTCTAACAGGCCTCATCTGGAGGTTCAACCACAGTCACATCATCCTGAACCAGACCGGGACCGACTCCACAGTCTCAGAGGAGTGGAGGCAGCAGGTGGAGAGTGTGTCTGAGTCAGGCAGCCTCACGCTAAAGGACTTATCTTCAGATCAAGAGGGGATTTACACCTGTGAGCTCAGTGACGCTGAGGAGACATACGTCACCAACACCTTTCTGAGGATAGAGAGAAGTCCAGGTAAGAAGACAAGAGGTGGAGCTTTCACTGTCAATGTTATCATCTGTGATATCTGGTTTATGACACGTCAAAGTATTTACACACAGTGGGTTCAGTTACTCACTGCAGCATGAAGTCATGAACCATCAGCTGAGTTCACTCTCCTGCACAACACAAAAACACAAAAAACACGAGGAAATATCTAAATTAGTGACACAATTTTGAGGTACTTTACTTTACTTCTACTCCACTGCATTTATCTGATAACATAAATGACTTTACAGATCCAGATTATTAAAACAAAATACCAATAAAGTTATAAATGATGATGTATTATTATAGACCACCACTGCCGGGGAGTAATCGTGGTGAGAAAGGTTTCATTTAAAATGCTGTCAGGTCAATTTCTACACTGTCGTTGCCTATAATACAATTCACTTGCAGGTGATCAATTATGTTCTTGTATTTTAATGTTAATTAGGAAACAAATAATCAAATGATTTTAGTGAAATCGATCCTCTGATGATGCAGTTTGACTTTCTGCATCTTGTTTTCTTGTGAACATGTTTCAGGTGATGTAGAGAAATAGAATCAGTGTTATATTCATATATTTTGTGATGGCCGTTGTAAAGGTTCACATCAGGCCGTCGTGCTTCAGTCGTCGTTTGGTAGAAAGATTCATTAATTCAATCTTTTTCTGTTTCAGGCTCTCCTCATGTTGCAGCCATCATTGTAGTAGTTGTACTCATTGTGGTAATAGTAGTCTTGCTAGGACTCTACATAAAATATATCAAAGGTAAATAATAATTCAGTCTTCACTTATTATTATTATTATTCATCGATTGTGTGTGTAGTTTGTACTAATGATGATGTCTTTTGGACTCAGAGAGAAGAAAGAAAATGACAGCAAAGATCGATCAGATGAATCCTCAAAGTAAGTATTCTGTAATAATAATAACTGTTGTCATTTACTTTCATTCATTTTATTTCTGTGTCAAGCAAAGATTACGTGCGTCTGACTCAGTGTCCTCCCTCTCAGATCACGATAGAGAACTTATCAAAACTCCCCTTCAGGACATGACGCTACATCTGCTTTTGTGCCAGAGTGACATCCCACCATCAACACTAAATTAATTACATCTTGTCACACAAGATACAATTTCCCTGCAGATATGGATTTGCACTCTATGCTTCATACGGTTTTTAGTGAAATAAACTAAAGAAAACCATTAAAAACAGATAATCTCGGTAATCTTGTCGCAGGCTTTCACCAAATAACTGGTTCATTTATATGTTTCACATGAACAACATTCATCTCAATCTCTGTGCATAATTCATATTTACAAAATCAATCAACTATATTTATCTCACTAAACAAAGCATCAAGCTGTTCGCAGTAAAAAGGAAACAAAGCAACACATCGCTCTCTTTAATCCATAATCAGTTAAACGTTTCTCCTCAGCATAAATCTAGATTGAAATCAACCGTTTGTTTGTAAAGCAGCATGTTTTTAGGCGTTATTTCCTGGAGGAGACGTCTGTTTCCTCGTTCTGGTGTCATGAACATCATAATGTACGATGTTAAAATATTAAATGTCCTCATGTTTGCTGCACAAGTTGTTTAGAATGAAGAACTAATCAGAGATTGTGAGCTTGATGTGATTTTCAGGACTTAATTCTGTTCAATTCAGTTTGCAGGAACAAAACTGAAGAAAAGTTGTTACGTGAAAATATAACCAGCTCTGTTGAAACTGTAACACGAGGAGCCAAACATCAAACAGAGCTGGAGACAAACTGAAGGATTAAACGACGCGTCCGCTGACGTCTCCTCCAGAATCTCAGGACGGGATTTTATTTTGTATTTTGGTCTTCACTGGAAACTTGAGGTAGAAAAGACGAAACAGACCAAAGCTGCTGAAGTGGGAACGAGAGAACAAAACCTTCTGGTCTGTGTTCAGAAGAAGTTCTTCAAACATCTTCATCCAGAGTGATGAACGAAGGACAAAGAAAACTTTGACCCTGAGATACACTTTGTGAAGCTCAGCATGCTGTCCCTCCTCTACCTCACGTCCTCCTCACTCAGACCAAAATGGAAAAGAAGAAGTACAAAAACAGACACAATAATAATAAACCTGAGACAGATAAAGTGACTCACACAGAGAAAAGGAAGTAGGACGTTTTGGGCATCAAAAAAGATGATTTATAATTTATGCCACATTGAAAATAGCAAAAAATGTACCTTTTAAATGTGAGAAGATGAATCAACACTACTTCCTTGTTAGTCATGTCCACTAACACGCCTCAGTTTCTGCACTCTGCACTTATCTTCTATCTGAAGCGAAGATTATTTAAATATATAAGTTCCCAAGAGCAGTTGAGTGAGTGAGTGAGTGAGAGAGAGAGAGAGAGAGAGAGACATGGTTGGATTATGAGACAATGGACTCCGACATGCAAAAGGCTCCATCACTTCTACATCGCAGCAAGACAGAGTTTGTAGTTGTTTAGCCTCTTTTTGTTGTTGTTTTGTGTCTCTTGAAGTTTGTTACACATCTCTCTGTGCTTGTGTGTCTCTTTGTGGTCGTTTTATGTTTCTTTGTAGTTGTTATAGTGTCTTTGTAGTCTATTTGTCTGTTTTTAGTCTATTTGTTTCTTTGTTGTTGTTGTTGTGTGACTCTTTCTAGTTGTTTTGTCTCTGTCGTCTTTCTGTGTCTTTTCATTTTTACTTTGGTCATTTTGTTGTTGTTTTTGTCTCTTTGTAGTCATTTTTGTGTCTCTTTGTAGTCTATTTATGTTTCTTAGTGGTCATCATGAGTCTCTTCCTGGTTGGTACGTGTCTCTTTAAGTGATATTTTGTCAGTGAAGGTCGGGGGGGGGGGGGGGGCCCTGGCAGTTTGGGGCCCCTGGGCCTTCACCTGGTAGTTCAGTAATCCTTCCATGTTGTGTGTGTCTCTGTGATCTCTGTGTCTGTACGCAGTCCCATGTCATGACTTTATTAATTGTAGAACATTGAGCTGCCATTTGCTGAACTTTGACACCTCTTGTCTTTATATGAAGTATGAAAATAAACCAGAGAGCGTGTGAGCTCAGCTGAGTCGTGCTCTCCAACATGCACAAACACAAACCTGCAAACACAGCAAGTACTTGGATCAAAGACGTAGTTTTACTGACCTCTGCTGGATGAACGCTTCATCACCAGCGATGATCTCACAGCGTTCACTTCTACACAAACTGTCACCACTGGAGGTCAAAGCACAACAAGCATTAAAGGAGCTCATTCAGATTAAGCACTGTTCATTAAATTAAGACTTCTCTTTTTATAGTGGAGCAAGAATGGAAGTGAAATAGTTTTATTTTATGTATAAATCTGACATGAAATCTTATTGTTTAATTTGTAAAAAGATATTTATTTGATTCTGTTTTTGTATCTAATTGAACATGTTTTGAGATTGATGGCAGAGAATTTACGAATTTATTCATAAGCGTTTGAGAAGGTTTTGTTTTTGTCTTTACTAGTGTTGCAAGGTGGAAACTTTCCATGCATTAATGTTAAATTATGGGAATAAAATGCAAATAAAGAGGTTATTTTCTCAGATTGTATGTCTGATGTCATATGCAATAGAAACAAACCTTTCATGATGAGCTGACATCATTCATTTGCCAAATAAACTGCAGTTTGTCATCAAATACATACAGTAGAGTGTGAAATGTGTGGTGTGGTGAGTTAACTAATGCAACTTAACGGGGAGCCGACGAGGTGGGCCGTGTGCAGACTTACCCACAGTGTGCTAGTGATAGCTGCATGCAGACCATGACATTTTACTGAATTCTTATTTAATGGGATGCAGCTTCTTATGTGTATTTTACTCAAAATAAGTTCATTAAATAAGTTATTAAGAAATGTCAGATTTTTATATTGAAATAAAATCTGTGTTTTTAGGCCAGAAAACATATAAAATACATTTTCTATCAAATAACTACGCAACACAACTAAACAGTTTAAAGTTGACATTATAGTTATTTATTGCCCACAAGTTAAAGTATTTCTATATCTGCTGCTCTTACATTTAAAGAAATGTAATACTTTTAAACCCTAATACAGAACACACATTTAAAATATGACGATATATGTGTACTCTGTAAATAAGCTGCTCTGAAGTGGACAAACGTTACTTCTTTCCTCAGGCTGAGAGGCTCATTCATTCCTCCTCCACCCTCAACACAGATTGGTTTGGTTTTTCTTTTGTAGCAAAAATTAAACTCGGAACTGTATTTTGTTGAACACTCCTGTTGTACGATGACATTAAATAACTGCTACTTTTAAAACAGGCAGAAATGGACAAATATTGTATTTTGTTTCTGGTCTAAATGTAAATATAAGATGTAAAATCTGTCTCATATTAAGATGTATCAAACAGAACAGACATACATGAATAAATAATGGTGAAATGGCTGTGAAACTTTGTACCGACATTCAGTTTTGTTCATATTTTCACAGAAACAGATTTGTCTTCATTAGGAATAAGAATGAAAATATGGACATCAGATGATTCCTCCTCTGCTTCTCTTCCTCCAGTTCATCCGTCTTTCCTCCATTAAAAGGTTTATTTGGAGAGTTTCACATATTTGAGAGACCTGATACTGTTTCTATAGACCGGAGGTAAAGATGAGCAGGACTGGACAGCAGATGGAGTCAGAGGAGAACTCCTCTCTGTCTCCTCACTTAAACTCTTCATCAACGTTACAGGACGAAGAAATAAAAGCGTTTGTTTCTCTTGGTGACTACTTTACTGTTGTTCCTTTAGAAGCTGTTGTTCTGGTGATAAATAAACCTGCTCTGCATCTTTACAGGTCTGTTACTGTTCAACTACAATCATCTGGAGACTCAATACAGATGTGACTCCTCTGTAAGTCCTGATGGAGCCTGCAGTGATAAGACCTTTATTATGAGGAGAAGAAGAACATGAAGAAGAAGAAGAACAAACAACAACAACAACAAAACCAAGAAGAAGAAGAACAATAACAAGAAAAAGACCAAGAACAACGTTCTGGAAAACAAAGGATTTCAAAATCTGGTTAAAGTTCTTGAGCCACGCTATGAAATCCTCTCACGCACCACTTCAGTGTGAAGATCGTTCCTCTATGAAGAGGAAAAGACTGACCGCTCATCACGGCAGAGTGGATATTTAAAGTCCGGCGCTGCAGACACGCCCCCTCAGTGAGTCACACAGACAGGTGCTGCAGACACGCCCCCTCAGTGAGTCACACAGACAGGTGCTGTAGACACGCCCCCTCAGTGAGAGTCACACAGACAGGTGCTGTAGACACGCCCCCTCTGTGAGTCACACAGACAGGTGCTGCAGACACGCCCCCTCTGTGAGTCACACAGACAGGTGCTGTAGACACGCCCCCTCAGTTAGAGTCACACAGACAGGTGCTGCAGACACGCCCCCTCTGTGAGTCACACAGACAGGTGCTGCAGACACGCCCCCTATGTGAGTCACACAGACAGGTGCTGCAGACACGCCCCCTCTGTGAGTCACACAGACAGGTGCTGTAGACACGCCCCCTCAGTTAGAGTCACACAGACAGGTGCTGCAGACACGCCCCCTCTGTGAGTCACACAGACAGGTGCTGTAGACACGCCCCCTCAGTTAGAGTCACACAGACAGGTGCTGCAGACACGCCCCCTCTGTGAGTCACACAGACAGGTGCTGTAGACACGCCCCCTCAGTTAGAGTCAC
Organism: Anarhichas minor; assembly: GCF_050575085.1. Taxonomy (NCBI): domain Eukaryota; kingdom Metazoa; phylum Chordata; class Actinopteri; order Perciformes; family Anarhichadidae; genus Anarhichas; species Anarhichas minor. The sequence goes on along the minus strand of NW_027466520.1, from coordinate 690,567 downwards.
ACAGACAGGTGCTGCAGACACGCCCCCTCTGTGAGTCACACAGACAGGTGCTGTAGACACGCCCCCTCTGTGAGAGTCACACAGACAGGTGCTGTAGACACGCCCCCTCTGTGAGAGTCACACAGACAGGTGCTGTAGACACGCCCCCTCTGTGAGAGTCACACAGACAGGTGCTGCAGACACGCCCCCTCTGTGAGTCACACAGACAGGTGCTGCAGACACGCCCCCTCTGTGAGTCACACAGACAGGTGCTGCAGACACGCCCCCTCTGTGAGTCACACAGACAGGTGCTGTAGACACGCCCCCTCTGTGAGAGTCACACAGACAGGTGCTGTAGATACGCCCCCTCTGTGAGTCACACAGACAGGTGCTGCAGACACGCCCCCTCTGTGAGAGTCACACAGACAGGTGCTGTAGACACGCCCCCTCTGTGAGAGTCACACAGACAGGTGCTGCAGACACGCCCCCTCTGTGAGTCACACAGACAGGTGCTGCAGACACGCCCCCTCTGTGAGTCACACAGACAGGTGCTGTAGACACGCCCCCTCTGTGAGAGTCACACAGACAGGTGCTGTAGACACGCCCCCTCTGTGAGTCACACAGACAGGTGCTGCAGACACGCCCCCTCTGTGAGTGACACATGCTACCCTTACCCACACAATGTAGATATATTCTTCTCTTTTAGAAAATAAATATCTTGAATATTGTGGTTTTCATGTAAGACTATATCATAAAGTTATTTGCTTTAAGTGTTCTTGAAGTTCTTTAATTAATAAATGGAAAGCAAATATATTTGTCCACCCCCCCTTTTCTTTTCTGATCCGAAAAATGATCCAAACCGTGACTCAAAAAACGTGGTACGATCCGAACCGTGAGGTTTGTGATCCGTTGCCCCCCCCCCCCCCCCCCCCCCCCCTAGTTCTGAGTGTATTTAGTTTTAAGGTCTGTGATTTGTCTGTTTGAATCAGAGCTGTTCTGATTCTCAGGTGAATAAAGTGGTTCAACAGAAACGTTGCTTTCATTTTCAGATCTGGATGAGATTCATCACCTGCTGACTCCACTACACACCTCACCACAGCCGGCTCACAGACAGCAACGACACAAGGAGACAAACGAGCTGCTAAGAAGAAGCAATTGATTTTCAGCAAACATAAAACAATGCAACATGTTTACATAGTTATCAGTAGTGAAGTGTGTGTGTGTGTGTGTGTGTGTGTGTGTGTGATGGTGGCAGAAAGGAACTCCTCCTCATAGAGCAGCTGAATGGAGGAGTATTCAAGCAGAAACAGCAGCTCAGGTCTCATACAGTCGACCCTCCATTCATCACCTGCAACAGATAACCACATGCACAGCAACAGGGACACCTGGTGGGTGGGAGGGGGAGGGTCGTCTCACCTGTCATCACTGCTGGTCACCTGAGTTATCTGATTGATTGCCTGTTATCTCATCGTTGCTCGGCCCTGATACTGCATGGATTTAATAGTTTGAAGTATTTAGTGTGTTGTGTTTTATGTACGTGTAGCTTTGTTTCTGAGAGGTGAGATACACGTTTTAATTAAAGGTTATTATCATAAAATGGATAAAAAGGAATGTAAAGATTGTTGAATTAAATGTTGCCAAACCTTCAAGTGTTCATCAGGTCAATGACGTCTACTGAGGAAGAACAAGATGCAACAAGAGGAGAGACCAGTCAGACCAGTCGGGTGGTGTCGTCATATCAACTGTGAATTCATATGCACACTGGATCACAACATCGACGGAGTAAATGCAGCATGAGGATGATGAAGTGTGTGGTGTTCGTGGTGGTCCTGACCTTTCTGCAGAGTCGTACAAGAGGAGGTGAGTGAGGCGTTCACTGTTAGTTCTGTTTAGACTGGAATGAGATCAGATGTTTAATCTTGGTACATCGTGCTGTCGTGGTAACTTTCACCACAGAAAGGAGGCAGACGAGGACACACAGTCAGTGAAGGAAGAGAGCAGAGTGAAGGAGACTTCATTGTCCTAAAGGAGACATTTGTCTTTGGCACAGAGCATCAGAAACAACATGAAGACATCTTAAACACAGAGACGAGACGCACACAACACCGCTGCTTAAAAAGCTTGAATAAATAAAGACAGTTCAACTTTAAATGTCATTCAGATAGTTTTGGTGTTATTTGCCAACGTTTGAAAATATTATCCTGTGAAATAATAAGACATGAAGTGAGTTTTGTTTGTGGTGCTCAGAGACACAGGAAGGAGGTGAAGCAAGAAACTTATAAGAACTGATTGAAGGTCACAAGATGCCGACAGTGAAATAAATGTGCTGTAAATAAGAAATGAGTGAAAGAATTGTCTTGTTAGCTTTAACTGGAATCCTGCAGAACCAGTCTGCACACATTCCTACACACACACACACACACACACACACACACACACACACACACACACACACACACACACACACACACACACACACACACACACACACACACACACACACCTGACCTACACCTGAGACACACCTTTGTCTGTACTACAGCCTGCAGCTATCTACTGGTTCCTATTTTTAGTTTCCTGATGACATCATTTCCTGGTTCCTGAGAGACGCTGCTGACAGAAAGAGAAGTCAGATCTGGTTCTGGTTCTACCTCAGTGGCGTTAAGAGGAGTCTAGACTTCATCTGGACCCTTTTCTCTTGTGAAATACTCGAGCGTTTGACCTTCTCAGGCTCCGGAAAAATACTTTTAAAATCGGGCTAGAAAAAATATTTAATTGTGATTATTGTGACTGATATTGAGATGTGATTGAGGGAACGATAATTTAATTAATTATTCTCATTTACACTGAAGAACATATTTTTGGGGGGATCCATACCAAACACAGATGTTTTCAAATCTCTGCAGCTTCACAATATTTAATATAAATATTGTGATTTCTATAAAAATACGATCAATTGTGCAGCCCTTTAAAATATGAAACATACGCGACCTGACGAGTCATTTTAAACTAGCACTGCTTGGCTGTAAAGGACCGCAGATCAAAAAGGGTCTTTGCTAACAAACATCTTTATAGATGAACTGAGGACTCTTGTGTTACTTTGTGTTTGTTTCATTTATTGCAGAGCACAAAGTAACACAGTTTAGAAAGGTGCTCAAAGAACACATTTTGTTATTATAGTGTTAACACTGGGTTAAGGTTCGTCTCAACGTTTAGTTGTCAGTGAATATAAATATAAATAATTAAAGAGAGCTCACTTGTATTCTGCTGCTCTTCTCCCTGAAGTGAACGTTGATGGATGTCTCTTTACCTGATGTGTTGTAGATGCTGAGGTGTCCTGTGTTTTCATGGAGAGCTGCATTTTACCGTGCAGCTTCAAGGCTGGTGAAGATTTAGTCCTCCAATGGTATCCGGTTCCAGGAAATATTCCTATTCACTCCTACTACGAAGAAAAAGACCAGTTCACCCACCAGAGCAACAGCTTCAGAGGCAGGACGTCTCTGTTCAACGACCAGATCTCCAGAGGAAACGCCTCACTCCGGCTGACGGTGGTAAAGGTTCAGGACCAGGGAAGATACAAGTGCTACACCGGCACCAGGACTGGCATCGAGGCATCGATCATCAACCTAAAAGTATACGGTATGAGAATGAGACACTCAGCAAATGATAACTTCAACACAATTTGCTGTTATTTCCCACATTTCCACTTTAAAAGCTATTTCAAGTCTTTTCTTACTCGTCTTCACAGCTCCGGTCCGTAAAGTCGACATTCAGCAGGTAGAACACAGGATCACCTGCAGCTCAGAGGGGATCTACCCTAAACCTGAGCTCACCTGGTCCACCAGCTCTCAGTCCAGCGTGACCCTCCAGAACAAACCCACAGTCCAGCAGACTGAGCAGCAGCTCTACAGCATCAGTAGTTCTCTGATCGTCTCAGGTACTGATCTGGACTACAGCTGCACCGTCAGCACTCCAACAAACAAGAGGAGAGCCACGTGGTCTCAACCCAGTAAGTGTTTCTCAGAAGAAGTAGATCCTGATGAGAAACAGCAGATATTTGATCACCTCTGTTCATCTGTGTGTTGTATCTTTTTAGCTTCCATCAACGGCTCAGCCACTGAAACAACAATCCCCTGCACGTCCTCAAACACTCCTCTAACAGGCCTCATCTGGAGGTTCAACCACAGTCACATCATCCTGAACCAGACCGGGACCGACTCCACAGTCTCAGAGGAGTGGAGGCAGCAGGTGGAGAGTGTGTCTGAGTCAGGCAGCCTCACGCTAAAGGACTTATCTTCAGATCAAGAGGGGATTTACACCTGTGAGCTCAGTGACGCTGAGGAGACAAACGTCACCAACACTATGCTAAAGATTAAAGAAGGTAAGATCAATATTTCTGGTACGTTTGGACCCTTTCTGTAATAAACTGACTTCCTGGGTTCACTCAGTTCCAGCTGCATAGATTACTTTTGTCGACCATAAAACCTTCACAATGTAGAACAACGAGGGGTCGCCACAGACTCACCAGTTATTGTTGCACTGCGAGGTGATTGTTATAGTGTTGCTGGGTGGTTGCTAATGTATGACGGTGTTTGCAACGGTGTCCCTAAAGAGTTGCTTAGGTATGAGGGTGTTCTTAAGAGTGTCCCTAAGCGGTGACAAAAAATGAGCTATTGAGGCTTTCTGGGGGTCTGAGGTGTCAGTCAGACCCCCAGAGAACCCCCGGTGTATGCAGACTGCTGGAGTGTCATTACAAACAAGGTTGGCTGATGGGATGCATTATCACATCTTTGAGTATAAAACACCTGTGGAACATGAAATATGGAGAAATGATTATTTGACTGATCAATAATTCTACTAATCTGTTCATCAATAATTTATTAAGCAAACATGTTCATGGAGGCTTCTTCTGTGAGAGGATTTCATCCTTTTTACCTTTTTCATTAAAGAGAGATGGAGTTAAAAATATATATATTGTAAACGGTCACCAAACATTTTGATGCTCAGATGTCGTCATTGCACTCGTGTAAGTTTGGTTTGAGGAAAGTTAAATAAACTAATTAAATTGTTTCTGTTTCAGACAGTCCCAATAATGATGAAGAAATTGCAGGCGGGGTGTTTGGAGCCATTTTAATTTTGGTTTTAATCGCAGTAACATTCTTTATATATATAATCAGAAAGGAGACAAAAAGCAAGAACCCACGAGCCGGGAAAAAATCCAACGGTGAAATCTCTGAGTAAGTATGTCTCTGTGTTGAATACGTCTAGTTTCATTTCCCTAAATCATTTAGTAGGTAATGACATGCTGTAACTCATTTATTTCATCAATAAGGCTGTATTAATGATGTATTGTGACAGGAGTTGATATGTTTATTGGTATTAAAATGTATTAAATTGATGAGACAAAGATATTTACTTAATGCAACAATATAAGTTTAATTATTAGATTAATCAGTTAAAATCTACTTTTACATTCTCTGTTACAAAGATGACGTAAACAAGTCGACACAGCTGAGATGATGATATGAGAGATTATTTAGAATTTCATCACTGAACTTCATTTCATTTTGTCTGCAGAGAACAAGACTTGATTACAACGACAGAAAGGACAGAAGATGGAGGACAAAGTAACACCGATCGGCTCCTTGGAGACCAAACAGACCTCGAGTCAAATGAAGAGACAAACATCTCCACTGAGGATGAAGCATGAGTTTATACTTGATGCACTTATTTCCTGCACTGAGAGCATGAACTTGAAGGGAGCATCAATAATACAACAACAATCCTGATCACCCAAAGTGAACTGGAAGACTCTGGACCAGGACTGTCCTCTACACTGAACTCAATGTGCAGCTTTGCTTCCAGCTGGAGGTCCTCCCATGAGGAGCCACGGAGACACAGACACTTAAACACCCTGAGAGTTCCTCATGCAGGTCAATCCTTGACTTTAACTCTTGAAGTCCCTCTAGTGACACACACTGAACATCCTGGTGAGGTCATGTGACAGGGAGTTCATTTGCACACCAATGACATCACTTCCAAAATGGCTGCCTGGCTGGTCATTTAGCAGAACTAGCTCGTTAGAAGCTTGTTTTTGTTGCTGAAGGTTTCAACACATTTAACAATTCTAACTCTTTGATGAGAAGTCCTACGTTACATCTAAACTCTTCTAACCATGTTCATCAAACTCATTTATGTCTAAAAGTTATGAAAATATCGTTGTGACAGATGTGTCACATCAGGCTTTTAAACTCATAATTGTCTCAGAAAAACCAAAGTGACGTATTTGTCACAATAAGGAAAATAGTGATGATAACTGATAATTAAATTATATTCTTTTGTTGAATTCAAAAGACATTTAAACAAAAAAATGTCAAATGTATTAAATTATTAGTCAAATGAATTAAGAAAGTAAAATGTTCATATCAGTAAATATTGTGACATATGTAACATTTCAGATCTTTGGCACTAGGGGGCAGTATTTAGAAAGTGTGTTCAGAAAGCCTGCCCTCCATCCTGGACTTGTTCAGCTCCAGAGTCAGGAAGCGGTCTGAAGGATCACTGCAGACCTTCACACCCTGGACACAAGCTGTTCATCTGCTCCCCTCTGGAGGCGCTACAGAGCTCTGTAGGCCAACACCTCCAGACACAGGAACAGCTTCTCCTGCTGTCACTCTGATGAACAATTAATCAGACATTCTGCTCTAATACCTTTGATGTAGATATGTATATACTGTACATAGTCGTTACATGTATGTACTTACATCTGTTCTACTTTGTTGTTCTTTATTTCTCTTGTTTATTTGTACTTTCTGTGTGTAATAACCGGAGTCATATTCTGTGTACGTGTTAGCATACATGTCTAATAAAGCTGGTTCTGATCCTGAATGTGTTCCATGTGATCCATTTAGTCTGTTTATATCTCCTGTAATGATCCTTTCATGAACAATGTGTTGGTGTTCTTAAGGGTTAAAGATCAAGTGGTTAAATGTGGTGCTAAACAGAAATAAAGGAGAAATACTTTTGTACACTTCTGCAGCTAAAAGATGTGTTTTCTCTTTCTCCTTCTGTTTCTCTGAACAAATGACTCAAGATGAACATAAACTATCATGACGGTATATTTAAGAGGTGAATGATTCAACATTTGAACTCTTAAATAAGAACAAAAAGACAAAATAAAGATGAAAGCTGGACACAGAGGAAGTCTTCTGGTCAGATTAGTAATCGGTGAACTCACAGACTGAATGTGTGAACGATGTCTGTTCTCAGATTAATCATCAGAACCGTTTGGACATCTTCTCCTGAAACATTTATAATTCATGCGTGTTTGTGTTATGAAGCATCCTGAGGAGGTGACAGAGGAGCGTTTAGGTAAAGATGAGCAGGACTGGACAGCAGATGGAGTCAGAGGAGAACTCCTCTCTGTCTCCTCACTTAAACTCTTCATCAACGTTACAGGACGAAGAAATAAAAGCGTTTGTTTCTCTTGGTGACTACTTTACTGTTGTTCCTTTAGAAGCTGTTGTTCTGGTGATAAATAAACCTGCTCTGCATCTTTACAGGTCTGTTACTGTTCAACTACAATCATCTGGAGACTCAATACAGATGTGACTCCTCTGTAAGTCCTGATGGAGCCTGCAGTGATAAGACCTTTATTATGAGGAGAAGAAGAACACGAACAGAAAGAAGAACAACAAGAGAAAGAACGAGACCAACAACAAGAACCCCTGATATCCTTCAGCAGCATCAACTCTCTACGTGGTTCTGAGTGTATTTAGGTGTTAAGGTCTGTGATTTGTCTGTTTGCATCAGATCTGTTCTGATTCTCAGGTGAATAAGTTGTTTGTTTAGTCAGACTGAAACATTGCTTTCATTTTCAGATCTAGATATGTTCTTATCACCTGCTGACTCCACTATTATAATCACACTTTAGTCTTTCACCAGCTGACGATAAAACGTTCAAAGTCTAATTAACAGAAAACAGGACTGAAGCTCTTTCATCTCAGCTGTCGACGCTGCTGCTTACCTGTGAGTGTTATTATTAATTATCTGTAAAGTGATCGTTGCTCGGCTCTACTACTGCTTCTTATTATCATTAAATGGATGTAAAGGAATGTAAAGATTGTTGAATGAAATGTTGACTCACCCTTCAGTGTTTACCAGGTCAATGACCTCTTGAGATTTCACGAGAGAACTCGTCAGACCAGTCAGGTGTCGTCATATCAGCTGTGAATTCACATGCAGAACAGAACTCACCATCGACGGAGTAAATGCAGCATGAGGATGATGAAGTGTGTGGTGTTCGTGGTGGTCCTGACCTTTCTGCAGAGTCGTACAAGAGCAGGTGAGTGAGGCGTTCACTGTTAGTTCTGTTTAGACTGGAATGAGATCAGATGTTTAATCTTGGTACATCGTGCTGTCGTGGTAACTTTCACCACAGAAAGGAGGCAGACGAGGACACACAGTCAGTGAAGGAAGAGAGCAGAGTGAAGGAGACTTCATTGTCCTAAAGGAGACATTTGTCTTTGGCACAGAGCATCAGAAACAACATGAAGACATCTTAAACAAAGAGACGAGACGCACACAACACGGCAAGAAACAATATCTGTAATATCCAGAAAAGTATACTAAAAATGTTTAAGTTAGGTCAAATGTCAAAGATACAAAAGAAGAAGGATTATGTATCATTGTCATTGAGAATCAGATACGAGGAAATAATTGTCGTAACAAGATAGAGAAAGTAAAATAAATGTGCTGTAAATAAAAAAAGAGTGCAAGGATGTCTTGTCAGCTTTAACTGGAATCCTACAGAACCAGTCTGCACACATTCTCTCACACACACACACACACACACACACACACATTCTCTCACACACACACACACACATTCCTACACTTACACACGCACACACACACACACACACACACACACATTCCTACACCTACACTCGCACACACACACACACACACACAGTACACTTGAGTCACACTTTTGTTTTTCCATCAGCGTTAATCAAAGTCTGTATTACAGCCTGCAGCCGTCGACTGGTTTGTGTTTTTAGATTACTGCTGACATCATTTACTGGTTACTGAAAAACGCTGCTGACAGAAACCTTTAAACTGTACTTTTAGTAGAACCATAACTGACCAACAGACCCTTTAAACTGTACTTTTAGTAGAACCATAACTGACCAACAGACCCTTTAAACTGTACTTTTAGTAGAACCATAACTGACCAACAGACCCTTTAAACTGTACTTTTAGTAGAACCATAACTGACCAACAGACCCTTTAAACTGTACTTTTAGTAGAACCATAACTGACCAACAGACCCTTTAAACTGTACTTTTAGTAGAACCATAACCTGAAACTGACAGACTTGCCCTTTGATGCATTTCATTTCATTAGATGCGGTTTGTGTTTCTGAATCTCTGACTCAAACATCATAGTTTAGATCAATAAACTGCAAAGATCTGCACCTGGTTCTACCTCAGTGGCGTTAAAAGGAGTCTAGACTTTTTCTGGATCCTTTTTTCTTGTGAAATACTCGATCGTTTGACCTTCTCAGACTCCAGAAAATTATTATAAAAATCGGGCTGAACGATTTAGAAGAAATATTCTTTTGTGATTATTTTGACTGTGATATGAGAGGGACTGATGATTGATTTATGATCATGAGATTTTCTTCATCTGATGTGAGGGTCCTGGGACAGAGGATGTCAAATTCAGATTGTAAAGCCCTCTGAGGCAAATATGTGATTTTGGGCAATTCAAGATGAAGGTCTTTAAAGAGCTCACTTGTATTCTGCTGCTCTTCTCCCTGAAGTGAACGTTGATGGATGTCTCTTTACCTGATGTGTTGTAGATGCTGAGGTGTCCTGTGTTTTCATGGAGAGCTGCATTTTACCGTGCAGCTTCAAGGCTGGTGAATATTTAGTCATCCAATGGAATCCGGATTCAGGAAATATTCCTATTCACTCCTACTATGAAGAAAAAGACCAGTTCACCCACCAGAGCAACAGCTTCAGAGGCAGGACGTCTCTGTTCAACGACCAGATCTCCAGAGGAAACGCCTCACTCCGGCTGACGGTGGTAAAGGTTCAGGACGAGGGAAGATACAAGTGCTACACCGGCACGGATACTGGCACCGGGAGGTCGTTCATCAACCTAAAAGTATACGGTATGAGAATGAGACACTCAGCAAATTATAACTTCAACACAATTTACTGTTATTTCCCACATTTCCACTTTAAAATCCGTTTCAAGTCTTTTCTTACTCGTCTTCACAGCTCCGGTCCGTAAAGTCGACATTCAGCAGGTAGAACACAGGATCACCTGCAGCTCAGAGGGGATCTACCCTAAACCTGAGCTCACCTGGTCCACCAGCTCTCAGTCCAGCGTGACCCTCCAGAACAAAACCACAGTCCAGCAGACTGAGCAGCAGCTCTACAGCATCAGTAGTTCTCTGATCGTCTCAGGTACTGATCTGGACTACAGCTGCACCGTCAGCACTCCAACAAACAAGAGGAGAGCCACGTGGTCTCAACCCAGTAAGTGTTTCTCAGAAGAAGTAGATCCTGATGAGAAACAGCAGATATTTGATCACCTCTGTTCATCTGTGTGTTGTATCTTTTTAGCTTCCATCAACGGCTCAGCCACTGAAACAACAATCCCCTGCACGTCCTCAAACACTCCTCTAACAGGCCTCATCTGGAGGTTCAACCACAGTCACATCATCCTGAACCAGACCGGGAACGACTCCACAGTCTCAGAGGAGTGGAGGCAGCAGGTGGAGAGTGTGTCTGAGTCAGGCAGCCTCACGCTAAAGGACTTATCTTCAGATCAAGAGGGGATTTACACCTGTGAGCTCAGTGACGCTGAGGAGACATACGTCACCAACACCTTTCTGAGGATAGAGAGAAGTCCAGGTAAGAAGACAAGAGGTGGAGCTTTCACTGTCACTGTCATCATCTGTGATATCTGGTTCATGACACGCCAAAGTATTTACACACAGTGGGTTCAGTTACTCACTGCAGCATGAAGTCATGAACCATCAGCTGAGTTCACAGTTTGGACCCTTTCTGTAATAAACTGACTTCCTGGGTTCACTCAGTTCCAGCTGCATAGATTACTTTTGTCGACCATAAAACCTTCACAATGTAGAACAACGAGGGGTCGCCACAGCCTCACCAGTTATTGTTTACGCACTGCGAGGTGATTGTTATAGTGTTGCTGGGTGGTTGCTAAAAAACGCAGGTGTTTGCAAGACTGTCCCTTAGGGTTTAAGGGGGTTATGGTCTGTGGGTATTTTGAAGAGTGTCCCTAAGCGGTGAAAAAAAATGAGCTATTGAGCCTTTCAGGGGGTCTGAGGTGTCAGTCAGACCCCCTGAGAACCCCCCAAACAAGGTTGGCTGATGGGACGCATTATCAAATCTTTGAGTTTAAAAAAACTTGTGTAACAAAATATGGAGAAATGATTATTTGACTGATCAATTAGTAGAACATTGACCATCAATAATTCTACCAACCTGTTCACCATCAATAATTTATGAAGCAAACATGTTTATGGAGGCTTCTTCTGTGAGAGGATTTCATCCTTTTTACCTTTTTCATTAAAGAGAGATGGAGTTAAAAATATATATATTGTAAATTGTCACCAAACATTTTGATGATCAGATGTCGTCATTGCACTCGTGTAAGTTTGATTTGAAGAAAGTTAAATAAACTAATGAAACTGTTTCTGTTTCAGACAGTCCCAATAATGACAGAGCAATTGCAAGAGGAGTGATTGTAGGCGTTTTGGTTTTAATCGCAGCAGCAATCGTTCTATATATAATTACGCAGAGGCAACCGGTCATTTAACAATCCAACGGTGAAATCTCTGAGTAAGTATGTCTCTGTGTTGAATGCGTCTAGTTTCATTTCCCTAAATCATTTTGTAGGTAATGACATGCTGTAACTCATTTATTTCATCAATAAGGCTGTATTAATGATGTATTAATATATTAATATTTATGTGTTTGTTGGTATTAAAATGTTTTGAATTGGTGAGACAAAGACAAATTTACTCAATAGAACAATAAAAGTTTAATTATTAGATTAACCAGTTAAAATCTACTTTTACATTCTCTGTTACAAAGATGACGTAAACAAGTCGACACAGTTGAGATGATGATATGAGAGATTATTTGGAGTTTCAGCACTGAACTTCATTTAATTTTGTCTGCAGACAAGAAGAGTTGATTACAACGACAGAAAGGACAGAAGATGGAGGACAAAGTAACATCGATGAGGTCCTTGAAGACCAAAGAGACCTGGAGTAAAATAAAGAGACAAACATCTCCACTGGGGATGAAGCATGAATTTATACTTGATGCACTTATTTCCTGCACTGAGAGCATGAACTTGAAGGGAGCATCAATAATACAACAACAATCCTGATCACCCAAAGTGAACTGGAAGACTCTGGACCAGGACTGTCCTCTACACTGAACTCAATGTGCAGCTTTAAATTTGGTTCAATTTGGTGCTAAACAGAATTTAAGGCTAAATACTGTTTTATACTTCTGCAGCTAAAAGGTGAGTTTTCTCTTTCATTATTTTGGCGATGGGGTTCTACATGAAAAAACATTTCATTGTTTCAAATGAGGTTTATGTCTTTGTGTTTTTATTTGTGTGTTTTTGTGCCGTTTGTTTGAGTTTTGTGTTAAACGCTTCATGAATAGTTATTTCTCCACACTTCGTTACTTATTCGTGTATATTCAATGTTTTCAGGGACTTTGAAGGATCAGTGACATTTAGGAACAAACTCAGTTTCACGTTTCAATCACGTTTTTAGTTTTGCCTCCACACTGAACTCTATGTGTGCTATGTGTGAGGTCATCGATGACCAAGTGGTTAGAGTTGGTGCTCAACAGAATTTAAGGACAAATACTGTTGGAAATAAACTGAAACAGCAGCAGCTCAAAAAACGGAAAATTCAAGCCATTACAAGAGTTGGCAATGATGTTTACTCTTATTATTCAAAAGAATGCTCAGGTAAAAGAAGTTAAAGAGTTTCTGCTGTTTGTTTATTTATTTATTTAGTTTATTTATTTAGCATGTATTGTACCAGAATTAGCTCAAAGCTAATCCTCATGGTTAGTTCCTGAGAGGAGGCTGCTGGTTATAAAAGATCTAAACTTCACACTTTGACTCAATAACACACAGAATGAAAATATGTCTCCATGTTTTATTAATAAATGTATAACTGAGTGTGTGAGTGATGTGTGAACCTTCAGCACACAGAGAGGAATGAACGAGTGAAGTTTGGTGAATGTAAGAGCTGCTGAAGTGGAGATTTATCATCAGAGTCTGAGAACAAACTCATTGAGAGGAAACGTCCTTTAAAGAGACGTTTAGTTACATTACAGACATTTAGAGACTCTACAGGTGAACACATGAACTCATAGATATCACCATGAAACTTCATCAGTCACATTAAGAGGAGTATTTATTGTGTTACAAGTTTACTGAAATGTTATGTTTAAATATGGAAATGAGGCATGAAATATGAGCTTACTGTCAACAGAAGCAAATCCAAAGAGAAGTGAACTCCACAGGTGAACAGGGCAGCAAAGAGACGCAGGTCCAGGTTCAGGTTTAAGAGACAGGAAGTGACGTTGACAATCTGCCATCTGATGGGGCCGGTATGTGTGCTGACGGGGTGATTGTGTAACGAGACTCAGGTGAGCAGGACTCCTGGAGGAAGTCCAGCGTGGACAGGTGGAGAACGGTGATAAGTTAACTAGTGTTGAACTACTTTTATCTTTACGGTTAAGAGAGGCTGACATTGAGGCGAGTCACCTGTAGAGCTGAAGGGTTCTGCCCAACAGAAAAAACAACCTCCCTGGAGGTCATTAAATGTGGTATCTTTGGTTAAAGGTTAAAGCTTTACATAAATCTTCTTACTCTTTGTTGTAGACTCCATCTTGGCCTCTCCGGGCAGCGATGTGATGGTTCCCTGCAGTCGTCTCTCACAGCGTCCCTTACATTCAGTCTCACCTGGAGGTTCAGATCCCATCCTCGTCGCAGGTGAAGGTCCGGGATCAGCAGAGGCCTCGTGTCGCCGAACGACCTCTCAGCGTGGCACCAGGATAAGCTACACCTGGTCAGACTGTCGGACTCTGCTGCTGTAAAACGAGAGGTTTCCTGACGGGACTCTGGTGCTCGGGAACACTTTTGTCCACTGGGAGCGCCCAAATCAACACCAAATGGAAGTCGTAGAAGCTTTACACAATGAAAGTTTCAATTATAATTAATGTACAAAGAAAACCTGAAGCTATTTTTATTTAGAAGCGGTATTTTCTCGCATTCTCACCAGCTGAAATATACAAATCTTATTTATTTGATAAGATTCTTTAAATTCTTTAAATTCATCAAGATTCTCCTCGATTGAATCTTTATTCTGTCTAAGTATTTAAAACAGATTATAACATTTTATAAACTAGATTATTTTACCAGACGACAGAAACAAACGAGGCAAAGATGTCTAATGGGTGTAAATGTTTATTCAAACCACACAAATACAATAACAATAGTGATATACTGATTTAGTTATTCACTTCAAATATGAGTTAAAAACACACACAGCTATGTAACTGGAAACAAAAACAAAAGGAAGAAACTTGTGTGTTTAAACAGGAGCGTTGTACCGTGGGTTCTCCTCCCTGTAGTTGTGCGAGTCTCCTTGGAAGGGCAGATGTGGAGGATAGTTACAGATCCCCATCAGGAAGATGACGATGGTGCCGAGAGTCATCACCGGGGTAACCACGCAGAGACAGAGGCGGTCCACCGTACGAGCGATGCCGCTCCAGTTATCTTTCTCCTGAGAAGAGAGAAACATTATGTTCTATGTGATAAGAGAAGCCAAAGCTTCATGTCTTAAACCTGCATTCTCTCTAGTGTCCACCAGGGGGCGACTCCTCTGGTTGTATAGAAGTCTATGAGAAAATGACTCTACTTCTCTCTTGATTTATTACCTCAGTAAACATTGTAAACATGAGTTTATGGTCTCAATCTCTAGTTTCAAGTCTTCTTCAATACAGCATGATGTTCATTTAGTAAATGATGGTCCATTTAGAGTCACACAGACCATAAAGCAGGGGATGCTTTAGGGCGGGGCTACACAGTGATTGACAGGTCTCTACCAGAGACGTATACGGCGTCTCTACGTCACTCCTCCTCAGTCCAGATATGGTCACTTCCTGTTCACTGGTTG
Organism: Anarhichas minor; assembly: GCF_050575085.1. NCBI lineage: Eukaryota > Metazoa > Chordata > Actinopteri > Perciformes > Anarhichadidae > Anarhichas > Anarhichas minor. The sequence continues at coordinate 675,329 of NW_027466520.1, read as the reverse complement.
CAAAAAAAAACAAGATGGCAACGGCCAAATCGCCAAACTCGAGGCTTCAAAACATTAGTTCACAAACCGATGCGTGACGTCACGACGACTACGTCTGTGCGTCACATTGGACATCAGGAACGCATCAGAAAACTGTGAAAATGTTATTGTGGTTACTTCTTCAGTCTCTCTTTCAAACTCTCAAAGCAGAGTCAGTGAAAGAGCAACAAAGAGGGTTTATAATGAGTTTTATTTTGGTTTTGTCGAGCGAGGTCAGCGAGGTACAATGACTGTTTCTGTCAATGGAGTCTGCTGATTAGATTAATATTGAGACACTAAGTGTTTCCCACTAAAGACAAAAGCCAGATGTGTGGTTGAGATCCTGTAGTGAGGTCCAGCACTGATGTGTTCCGGTTCATCACAAAGGATGATGGAGGTCAGGACGCCCTGAAGAACACTCAACGTCTTCCTCACCAAACTGGGAGAACGGAGCTCTGTTTACACGTAGGATCAGTGACGGTGGCAGCGTCACGTGATATGATAATTAAACGATTTATACCTTTATTAACAACAGGGCAGGCGTTTGTAAAATGTAAATTATTTTATTCTCTGTTCCTCTTCTTACACACTATTTATCAGCATTATAATGATGAAGTTCATTTATATACAGTCGCACTCTCTACTTTATTCTTCTCGAAAATAAAACAGCAATCATAAAAGGTCCGGCAGATGAAATCAAATAAAGTTATAACACAATAAATAAAATGGCGGATGAAACCTCTCCTATGAAGAACGTGGTCCCGTCTCACCTCGTTGTAGTCGTTCTTGTTGCGCATGTGTTTGATGATGTAGTTTGCTCCGTCCAGCCCCGGCTTCATCTCTGCATACAGCTGATCCGTCACTCCTCCCTCTTCCTTCGGCCTCACAACTACACAGAAACACAACTTTAATACATCTGTGATGGAATAAGGGAGTGAGCTCTTTGAGGCCTTTTGTCCCACATCACTTGGTTTAAAACTGGACTGAAATGATACGAAGTTAGAAACTTGACTGTCCAGGAAATCATGAGAATAAACGTCACAGAGCATCAACAAACAACATGTTTTAAAATGCATAAATACAGTAACAAATAAATGTTTTATTAAATATGTTTCTTAAGGAAAGATTTGTTTTTCTTGCTTTTGGAAAGAAGGAAACATTTCTGGCTTTATGAAGCTTCACAGTGAGAGTCAACTGTCCTGGTTCACTCTCACGGATCTCATCGCGTCGTTTTCAGAGGAGAAGCTGTAAAACGCCTCGATACGCTACAAGCTCAGCAGCAGACAGACTCAGGTAGAAACTATCTGGTGAGCAAAGTGGAGCGTTTAGAGACGGATATCTCCCTCAGGAGGTGGTGGAGACCAAAAACAGAGCAAGTCCAGGACACAAAGACTCCTCATCAATCAGCTGTTGCTTTGTAAATGCTGGATGTGTAAATAAAGTTTAACAAATAAGGTTAAAAGGTGACGATATGTAAATGTTTCTACAGGTTTTAAACGCACAATATGTAGTTTCTACCACTAGAGCTCTCTCAGTGAAAACAGACGTAGTTTGGTGAAGCAGCGCGGCATCATGGGAGTTGTAGTCTTTGTTACAGTCAGCTTCTTTCGTGAGGATTCCTTCAGGAGCGTTCAGGAGGTTTCTCAAGGATACTTTAACGTCATAATGTCATAATAAGAGTATAATAAGAGTTTTAACCATTCGCTGCACACAAACACATCCGTAGTGCATTGTCTTTATTTGCATCGGGAGGAATGTAGAAGCAACGAAAGACTTCTCTGGGCAGATAGTTTAGTCGGTGTCTTGACATTACAAACGTTTTACCCAGAGGCCTCTGAGTATTATAAAGCAGCTTCACGTTAATCATCAGTGATTCTCCGACGCTGTTCGGAGGACTCGGGACGTCCTGGAGGAGACGAGCTACCGCTAACGTTAGCTCAGCTAGTTCCTCTGATGACTTAAGATCCAGACGTCCGACGACTAAAATCCTTCATCCGAGTTAAAAACCACAAAGTGGATCTTAAAAATGTGACTTAAAACTGGATAAAAAGTTGATTTATGATCAGCTTCTGTTAGTCGACCACCACGCTGACATCACAGACAGGTGATCAAATCAAACGCACCGTTACCTTGATTAGAATGACAGATTTATTTTTAGATAATGTAAGAACATGACTCAACACCATAAATATCACAGGCCTCGTTGTTTTCAGACACTTTAATAAAGAAAAGTAACACATCAAACTCTCTGACGCTCACTGTGGACCTACTTGCAGCGTGCGTGGCTCGTGCCGTCAGTCCGTGCCTCTCCGACTGCTTCTCGAACATCAGCTCGCTGCGGGACTTCACGCTGTAGTATTCCTCCGCCGAGGCGATGTAGCCCACCGAGCTGGATCGACGCGGCAACGCTCCGTCCCAGGACGGCTCCTCCTCCGAGGGGCGGGACATGTGCAGGAGGCGGGGCAGCCGCTCGAGGAAGAACTGGAGAGCAAATAAACAGCAGCACGTTTGAAGGCATGATGGGCATTTTTAGTTGTAAACACGACAGTCCACACACACACACACACATACTGGTGTGTGTGTGTGTGTGTGTGTGTGTGTGTGTGTGTGTGTGTGTGTTACCTTCTTGGTCCAGTCAGACATGACGTGTGTACTCGGTGTCCTGAAGTGCAGGTTGAGGACGACCACACAGTTCAATACCACAATCGTCACCAACACCATGATGAACATCAAATATCTGAGAGAGAGACGCACACACACACACACACACACACACACACACACACACACACACACACACACACACACACACACACACACACACACACACACACACACACACACACACACACACACACACACACACACACACACACACACGTTTGTTTTAATGTTTCTTTGTTCTTTTATGCTTTTCTTTAGCTTTAAGTTAATTTTCTTTAAAATCACATTTATCTATTTTGTTTGCTTGCTTTTATTGTTTTTATAAAAATATAAATACATTAGTTACATTACTTTAACACGTTATTTGTTTTTACATATTCTCTCTGGTTGTATTTCGTTTTTGTAACTTGAATTACTTAAAATAAAAATAAAAAAGTTCTTCTCCCTTTTTCTACTCACTGAACTAATAAACTTATATTGTATTCAATCAGAGATAAATGTAGTATAATAAATATTTGTAGTTGTGTGTGTGTGTGTGTGTGTGTGTGTGTGTGTGTGTGTGTGTGTGTGTGTGTGTGTGTGTGTGTGTGTTTCTTACTTGACAATAAGTGGAACAGACATGGAAGTCTCCGGCAGCCTTTGAGAGATCAGCAGCAGGAAGACAGACTGAGCCAGCAGCACCGAGATGGACAAAGTCATCTTCTCACCACCTGCACGCACGCACACACACACACACACACACACACACACACACACACACACACACACACACACACACACACACACACACACACACACACACACACACACACACACACACACACGTAAACCAGTAGTTTGTGTTGATGTGCTTGTTAAGTGAGTAATGGAGAGGAAGTGGAGGAGCACTGACTGTCAGCGGGGAGGTAGTAGACCAGCGAGGCCAGGAAGGAGATGAGCACACAGGGGATGATGATGTTGACGATGTAGAAGAGCGGCTTGCGTTTGATGACCAGGTAGAAGGTGATGTCCTGGTGCTTGTTGCTCTCCATGGGAATGTGCTTGTAGGTGTTCTTCTTGGCCGGCCGGTGGTTGATCTCCCACTCGCCGTTCTCTGTCGGGAGAAAAGCAGCGAGGAAGACAACGCAGAGGACACAAAAACACACTTTTACATGACGAAGATGGATGACATGACACGGGAGCTGCTGGTCTACCGGGGCCTCGATTGGGTTGTTTGTGTTGAATCTGAATTAACCCTTTAAAACACCAAAGTCACACAGTGACACAAACAAGCTAACCTGTGTTCTGTGAGGTAAAATCACTGTTTCTGTGAATGGAGTCTGCTGGTAGATAACAGCTTCTAGATATAGCACACAATCAAACTGATATCGATGTTTTTAGCTGTTTAAAATACTGTCCCTTTAAAGGCAGTATCTACAAAGATGACTTTTTGTTCCTGCATATATATATACTATCAAAATAAAATGTCTTTGAGGGAAATAAATCTGGCAAATTGTATTCCTGGCAGCTTGGAGGATTCTTGAAAACAGCAATTTGTCAATTATGGAGGAAGAAAACATTTACAGAAAATATATCGTGTGGTCTTGTTGATGTGCACAACATAAGCAGCAGGGTTTTAAAACAACTTTATTAATAGCTTCTACGCTTTAGTGGCAAACACGTTTAGAAAAAAGTCCACATTGTGTTATAAAGTCAAAGTCATACTTTGTAAAGTGAACATTTTAGGACATCTCAGAACTTTTATTAAAATCTGGACTTTAGTGAATTAAATGTGCCATATTTACCACCATATCCTACAGTAAATACCATGAGATGTGGTGTTCAAACGGTCTACAGATGATGATCCTATTTATTACTTTTGTTCCCAAAACTTTTCTTGTTCTTCGTACGACGTCAAAATGCAGAAAACTCAACATTATATTAAAATTATATCAGAAAATGATAATGAGGTCAACCAACATTTATCATGTTGGCCGTCTGCAGCATCAGCAGCATGTTCATTGTGAAAAACCAACTGTAGCCCCAATAAAAATAATCTAAAAATAATTATAATAAAGTAACAAATAAGACAATTTCGCTGGAACCTCCACGATATTTATTAAAATAAGACTTTACTGACCCGTGAAGCTAGCGGGGTCAATGATGATCCACTCCACCGTAAATGTGACGCCGTCCGCCGCGTCTTCCTTCAGCAGCATCCGGATCTCTTTGGCGTTGTAGGTCAGAGAGCTGCAGAGCAACATGGGAAATGTTATCTTTGAATCACATTTCAGAAGCAATAACCAGAGGAAAACCTTTACTACATATATTAAGTAAGTATTTTTTTTGCTGCTCAAAAGTCTGCAGTTGGTCTGAACTGTCGTGTGATCGTTTGCGTTTTCTTGGTTGAATAGTGTTTTGTTTAAACCTCTTTATTTTAAGTCCTTGTTTGGTGGTTTAGAATCTCAGTTTTCTGATGGTTTTTTTGTGGATTTCTGCACATTTATGATAAAACAATCGACATCTAAACCACCATTTATTTTATTATTCTGATCTGTAAAATATGAATGATCCGGTCAAAACAGGAGAAAGCACATTCCCGATTAAACGTGTGGAGTATTCTGATAAGTTGATTATGTAAGATTATTTGGACACATAAGTGTTGACATTTTGGCAAAAAGTAAACATGTAAACACAACGTACAAATTCATCTGTGCCTTAAATGCACCACATGACACCGTCTGGTTCAAGCGCCTCACGTGAATTTGAGCGTGCAGTTCTGCCAGTCGAAGGGGAAGTAGTTGACGTTGATGGAGCAGGAGGAGCGGAAGATGGCGGGAGGTAACCAGTAGCAGAGCCCATCGGGATACACCAGGACGTTACTGTAGTAGGCCACCTGGAACTGGGCGTCGTTACTGGCAGAGAGGATTACAACACGCAAATATATGTACACATAAATACGTACAGTGTAGTTACAGGAGTAAATATACTGTATGTGTGATAGCACAACAATGTGTACATTTAGTGGCCGTTCTGGAGCTTTCAATCAAATCATGGAATTTGCGGCTATTCAAAGGGACATTGAGGTGAGATTTTGTTTTGATGAATGTCTTCTTTCCTAAATATCTACAAGCTCTATAGAAACTCTACCAAAAAAATCACAGAAAAAAAACTGCATAACTCAATTTAAAAGACTTTTCACAAATGCATTTCTTCCTTTCTTAAGATTCCTTTTGCTATGAAAATGGACAGTTCCACAACATGCTCTCTCTGTGTGCCAACATCACTCAGTCATTTAGATGTAGCACACATTCTACACAAAGAGTTACTTCTCAATGCAACTTTGGGCTGCCGGCTTTATGAAGGAAGATTTTTGTGTCTCGACAAATGTGAACAAGAAGGAAAGTGAATCTCACTTGTTTTCCAGCACAATCTCCGGCAGCCACACCATGCTGGTCGGCAGACAAAGGACTTCGATGCCATCGAACTCTGTCACGTTCCACGACAGGCGGTAGTCATTCCACGTCTGTGAGTACGCACAAACACATCGAGAGTTACGTCAAGTAACTAAGAGAGAAGTATTCAGTCAGAAGAAGTGAACTTCAACGTGAAGCCGGAGAGTCGCGTTTACTTACATGATCTATCCACACGTTCGTCAGCAGAGTCTCGTCCACTTCTTTCTACAAATGAAAACAGAAGAGAAGAGAACCAACTCCCTTTTCAAACTTGTACTCTGTTAAAGATATACTGGAGTATAAAAACAATGTTTTCAATTGTTTCACTTACGTATTAACTATATATATCTTGTATTTCATTACTGCTATTTGCTTAATGTTTGAAACAAAAATCAACAGTGTATTCAATGACTTTACAGTTATATATATATATTTATATATTCTTTCTTTCATATAAACAAACGCTCACATTATAATTATTCAGATATTTCATTGACTCAAAGCATCTTTATTGTTCTAAATTGTTCTGCAACTAACAATTCTTTTTGAGATAAATACTTTTATCTTTTGGTCATAAAAATGTCAGAACACAGTGAAAAATGTGATGTCGTTAAATATCTTGTTGTGTCCAAAACCCGAAGATATTCAGTTTAATATGATACAAAACAGAGAAAAGACAGAAATGTACATATATTTGAGAGACTGAAACGGGATTTTTCTGCAGTTTCTGCATGAAAAATGACTTTAACTTGAGATTAATTTGAGATATTTTTCTGTCAATCGACAATTCAATGTGTTCACTAGTCGTTGCAGGTCTAGTTCCAAACTAGTTCCAAAAAGACTTGCTTGTTTGAGTTAATCCTATAATGCAACTTTAAATCCATAACAACAAACTGAACCCTGACACTCGGCAGAAACAGAAGCATTGGATTTGTCTACTAAGGATGGATTTCTGGCACGGAGAAGAGAACAACTCAGAAAGAGGTCAAAACTGCTGCAACACTAGTTTCATAAAGAACAACGTTAGAGTCAGAGCAACATGTTGAGCTTTGTGTCCTTCATCGCTGTCATCAGAGACACTTTGTATTATTGAGATAAAAAAGAAATGTATGCTTGTTTTGAGGATTAGATATGTCACGCACGCACGCGCACACACACACACACACACACACACACACACACACACACACACACACACACACACACACACACACACACACACACACACACACACAGAGTCCGTACCAGAGAGATGAGGTTGGAGAGGGTGAGTGCGAGGTAAACGTCGACGACGTCCTGCTGCCTCTCAACAGGACGCAGATCTTTGTTGTATCCTCGTTCTTTAATCAGGTAGTTGATCAGACGCTCCTCCTCGTTCCTGCCCAGGACCTCTGACACATCGACAGACCAGTTAAAAAGTACAACATGTACCTCTGAGATGTAGTACAGTATAAAGTACAACATGTACCTCTGAGATGTAGTACAGTATAAAGTACAATATGTACCTCTGAGATGTAGTATAGTAAAAAGTACAATATGTACCTCTGAGATGTAGTACAGTATAAAGTACAACATGTACCTCTGAGATGAAGTGGAGGAGAAGTAGAAAGATGTACAAAAAGAAAATACTCAAGAATACTCTCAGAAGTACCTCACTTGAGTAAATGTACATTCCACCACTAGTATATAACAATTACAAGTGAAAGAAATAAATACAAAAAGAAAAAACACAAAATTGTGTAGCTCCGATACTTCTAGTTGCCCCCCCCCCCCCACACACACACACACCCACACACACACACACACAGCGTCTGGAGTGTGTGAATACTTTCATGGAGGTCATGTTTCAGGGTATAACGGCAGCTGCTCTGTAGTTCAGAACACTACACCGCTGCTGTAACAACACCTGTCATGTACACACTGCAAGTACACACTGCAAGTACCCAGCAGACATTTACCCTCCAAACACACGGCCATCTTTGTTTTTATTCTCTCGTATGTTGACTTCATTAAATCAAAGCCACTGGAGGTTCCTCACAGCGACAATAAAAACCTCTTATTTACATTTTGTCTTGCAATTCTTAATAGTTTTTACTTATTTCTGATATTTAATTCTTCATTTAAAGGATTAAAGTAACGCTGCAACTTACAACTGGTTTAGTTATCGATGAATCTGACCATCGATTCGTTTATAAATCGTCATATTACAGTAAAAAGCCCCTAAAGCCTAAGTAGAGCTTCACAAACTCAAACTCCTTGTTTTGTCAAACTATTATAAAAGACTAATAAAACTGTTATTATTTACATTTCTGAAGCTGAAACCAGTGAATTTTTGGTATTTTTGCTTAATTTAAAGGACTTAAAAAACATCAATCGACTAAATATAAAAAATGAATTTAATTTAAATAGCAGTTTAAGATACAAGTGAAATCTCAAGGTGCTTCACATACAAGTTAAAAACTATTACAGTAAAACATTACAATTAACATCACACAAAAGAAGCATGCGATCATAAAGGTTAGAATAGGATAAATAAAACGACAGGACTGTTTAAAGTAAATAAAACTAAAGACTCCATGACTCCCAGAGTTTATATCAACAATCACAAGAGGATGTTCTAACCTTTTAATAACCAAATAAATGAGTTGGAATAGAGATCTTTACAACGGACACCAGATATTTGCTTCTTTAACACTAACGTAGTCAGTATGGGCCTTCAAACACACGTCAGAAGCTCACCCTGACTCCACCACACAGAGTTAAACACTCACCAGAGGAGATGAGAGCGAGCAGGAGCACGCTCAGCGCTGCAGGCCGGAGCTCCATGGCTGACTGGTGGGGAGGAGAAGGCTCGAGTTCCCTTTAGAGGAGCAGTGAGTGACGGGCGGCAGCTGCAGAAACACCGGAGGAGAGCAAACTGACGAACACAGCCGGCTGCAGAACCCATAAAGCCCGATGATGGTTGATATTATATCTGCTCTTAAGTTCAGAAAACACTTTTAGGAACTTATGAGACTGTTTAACGAAGCACATTTTAGACTGAATGGATAAACTGTTCACTAACAGTCTAATCCTCTGAATGTGTCCAACAGATCACCTCATAACTTTATGCAAACACCTGAAAACACTTTGATATTCTAGGAACGGTAAACAATTTAAAACTTTACAACGTCAGAGTTCTGCAGTTTGGAATGACAGCAGGTACGTCATGTATTTCAGGTCAAAGTTTGACGATCAGATAAAGTTTAGGTGAAGGCCGAGCGTTGGTGCTTAGGTTTCACTGTCATCTACACGTTCATGTCTGTTGAACAGACGTGTTGATAAAGTTTTGGCTTTTTACTCGCGATTGTTTTATTCAAGTCACAGTAACGAGCGAACACACACACACACACACACACACACACACACACACACACACACACACACACACACACACACACACACACACACACACACACACACACACACACACACACACACACCCCTCCCCCCGTCATTTATCTACAAAACAATAAAAAGCACAAAGATTTTAACTTTAAAATATTAGTTTAATAGATGTCATGAAGTGCAAGAAGTTTAAAGGTGAAGATCATCGTCCATAAAGCTTTGTTTTCCTTCTTATAAACTGTTATTGTCCTTCGTCGCTCGTCTTCGTCTCCTCAGAGCGACAGGTTGACGTCGCTCTTCATCTTGCCGCTGCTGAGGCTGTGGATCATGGCGATCATGGACGAGTGTTTGCTCAGCTCGTCCTCCTTCTGCTTCAGCTTGGTCTCCAGCGTGCTCTTCTGCATCTCCAGAGACGACGCCTGCACGACAGGAAACGCATCATCACGACAGGAAACGCATCATCACAGGGTTCACGTGGTGAACGTCTCTCTGCACGTTTCATACTTTAACCTTTAAGGCCCAAAACTACATCGCAGATCAATCTTTAAACGTGTTCTCATGTGCTTGTTTCTCTTTTGTTTATCACTCTTTGTTTTATTAGTCAAAATTCTCTGATTCCAGCTTCTTGAATGTGAATATTTTCTGGTTTAATTACTCTTGAAGACGTGAAAATATGAATCTTTAAGAGCAGAAGTGTGTTAGGAACAGGAGCCGACTACAGGTCAAAGATGAACTGCCATAAATGAAGTGTAGACGAGTCCTCCTCTTCCTCACCTTGATGCTCGCCTCCTTCCTGGCCTGCTCCGTCTTGTTCAGCTCCTTCCTCAAAACATCCACCGTCTCCTCCAGCTCTCTCTTCTCTCGGTCCTTCTCCTGCAGCTTCTCCTCCTCGGCTCGCAGTTCACCACGCAGACCTGACGGGGACGAGGCGAAGCATTTATTCAAGAAGATATTTGTTAAATAAAGGTTGAACTCTGGATTTATACCCAAAATCTGCTCCTCTGTGCCGAGAGAAACACCCGCAGGAGCCCTCTTTAGGAGCTTTGCCTCTTTCACCATCCTCTACATTTCATGTGCATTAAAGATAAAAATATTCATTCGGACACCACGCTGCTGGAGACCCAGGACGTATTGCTGGACCCGCTGGAGGGAAGGGAGGCACGGGAGAACCAGAACCAGGACGGAGAGGGGCAGACTGTCAGACCTGCTGCAGTAGAATGAGAGGTTTTCTAAAGAGACTCTGGTGCTCAGAGACACTACCACTTTAGTCCACAGGGACCAACAGAACCAACACTAAGTTAAAGTTACCTGTAGTAGCTTTAAAGACATCTTTGTTTGGACGTTGATGGCGGACTAACCTGTGATGTCGCTGTTCTTCTGCTGTAGATCTGAACCGAGGGATCTGATCTCCTCCTCTCTCTCCTCCAGCCCCGACGCCGTCCTGAGAAAGACAGAATTAAAAGAGGGCGCTGCAACCTGAACCTTTGAAACGGACGACTGAAGCATCAAAAGCGTGCTTCCTGCAGTATTCATGTTAACAATAGAGCTGCTTAGATGGGATGCAGATGTGTGTGGATTACTTCTGGTGCTGCAGCTGCAGCGCTTCGTGGTTCTTCCTCAGAGCGTCGCTCTGTTTGGTGAGTGAGATGTGAGCCGTCTGCAGCTCCTTCAGCAGCCGCTCGCTCTCGTTGAACCTGAAGAGGAAATCAACCCGTGAGACGCTGAAGCCTCCTACACTCGCTTCCTTCTGTCTGAACCTCAACACAACGGCTGACTGCAGGATGCTGCATTCAGGTACTAATGTGTGGAATTATTGTGCGATTATTGCATTTTTTGCAATTTTGAGGGAACTGACTTGCAGATTCACTAAAACGTATTTCTTGCATGCCTCCTGCCTCTGACCTGTTGAGCAGGGCGTTGTAGACTCCCTTGAGGTCCTGGTGTGTGTCGGAGTCCTGCTGCAGCCGGGCGTTGTGCCGCAGCAGCTCCTCGATGTCGGCCTTGGAGAGCTCCACCTCCTGCACCTGGTTGCTCAGCTCGCCCTGCAGATCCTCACGACGCCGCTCCGCCTCCTTCAGCAGGCTGCCCAGCTTACACGCCTGTCATGAAACAATAACGAGGTTTAATTAGTAATAATCATTTATTCTGGACATTGTGATGTCTAAGTTTCATATTCCAGCAACATTCTAGAATAAAATCTGAGACCTTTAGTCCAAGCTGAGTTCTTTATTTTAGTCTAAATATCATCGTGATACGACCCGAGTTCTGAAGCAGAGCTATGTTGATTCATCTGCATTTGTTCTTGATTCATATTTTTACAGTTTTCACAGACTCCAGTTTCAAAAGACATTCAGTTTACAATCACACAAACAGCAGTAAATGGTTGCCATGTTTGCTTTGTCTGTAGCCCAAAATGTTTCAGCGATTAGCAAAATAGTTGCAAACAACTATTTGATAAATAAACTACCTGATTCAGCTCGAATCAGAGAGAAAACTAAACTCTAGGACAATATTTACCTGTGTGTCTTGTGGGGTTATAAATCTGATCACTGTCACATTCTCAGTGCATTTTAAGCTGAGGGTAAGCTGGGGGTAAGGTGAGGGTAAGGTAAGGGTAAGGTGAGGGTAAGGTGAGGGTAAAGTAAGCTGAGGGTAAGCTGAGGGTAAGGTGAGGGTAAGGTAAGGGTAAGGTGAGGGTAAGGTGAGGGTAAAGTAAGCTGAGGGTAAGCTGAGGGTAAGCTGAGGGTAAGCTGAGGGTAAGCTGAGGGTAAGCTGAGGGTAAGGTGAAGGTAAGCTGAGGGTAAGGTGAGGGTAAGGTGAGGGTAAAGTAAGCTGAGGGTAAACTGAGGGTAAGCTGAGGGTAAGGTGAGGGTAAGGTGAGCTGAGGGTAAACTGAGGGTAAGGTGAGGGTAAGGTGAAGGTAAGCTGAGGGTAAGCTGAGGGTAAGGTGAGGGTAAGGTGAGCTGAGGGTAAACTGAGGGTAAGGTGAGGGTAAGGTGAGGGTAAGGTGAGGGTAAGGTGAGCTGAGGGTAAACTGAGGGTAAGGTGAGGGTAAGGTGAAGGTAAGCTGAGGGTAAGCTGAGGGTAAGGTGAGGGTAAGGTGAGGGTAAAGTAAGCTGAGGGTAAACTGAGGGTAAGCTGAGGGTAAGCTGAGGGTAAGGTGAGGGTAAGGTGAGGGTAAGGTGAGGGTAAGGTGAGCTGAGGGTAAACTGAGGGTAAGGTGAGGGTAAGGTGAGGGTAAACTGAGGGTAAGGTGAGGGTAAGGTGAGGGTAAACTGAGGGTAAGGTGAGGGTAAACTGAGGGTAAGGTGAGGGTAAGGTGAGGGTAAGGTGAGGGTAAGGTGAGGGTAAGCTGAGGGTAAGCTGAGGGTAAGGTGAGGGTAAGGTGAGGGTAAAGTAAGCTGAGGGTAAGCTGAGGGTAAGGTGAGGGTAAACTGAGGGTAAGGTGAGGGTAAACTGAGGGTAAGGTGAGGGTAAACTGAGGGTAAGGTGAGGGTAAAGTAAGCTGAGGGTAAGCTGAGGGTAAGGTGAGGGTAAGGTGAGGGTAAGGTGAGGGTAAGGTAAGCTGAGGGTAAGGTGAGGGTAAGGTGAGGGTAAGGTAAGCTGAGGGTAAGGTGAGGGTAAGGTGAGGGTAAGGTGAGGGTAAGGTAAGCTGAGGGTAAGGTGAGGGTAAGGTGAGGGTAAGGTGAGGGTAAGGTGAGGGTAAGGTGAGGGTAAGGTGAGGGTAAAGTAAGCTGAGGGTAAGCTGAGGGTAAGGTGAGGGTAAGGTGAGGGTAAGGTGAGGGTAAGGTGAGGGTAAAGTAAGCTGAGGGTAAGGTGAGGGTAAGCTGAGGGTAAGGTGAGGGTAAGGTGAGGGTAAAGTAAGCTGAGGGTAAGGTGAGGGTAAGGTGAGGGTAAGGTGAGGGTAAGGTGAGGGTAAAGTAAGCTGAGGGTAAGCTGAGGGTAAGCTGAGGGTAAGGTGAGGGTAAGGTGAGCTGAGGGTAAACTGAGGGTAAGGTGAGGGTAAGCTGAGGGTAAGGTGAGGGTAAGGTGAGGGTAAACTGAGGGTAAGCTGAGGGTAAGGTGAGGGTAAGGTGAGGGTAAGGTGAGGGTAAGGTGAGGGTAAGGTGAGGGTAAAGTAAGCTGAGGGTAAGCTGAGGGTAAGGTGAGGGTAAGGTGAGGGTAAGGTGAGGGTAAAGTAAGCTGAGGGTAAGCTGAGGGTAAGGTGAGGGTAAGGTGAGGGTAAGGTGAGGGTAAAGTAAGCTGAGGGTAAGCTGAGGGTAAGGTGAGGGTAAGGTGAGGGTAAAGTAAGCTGAGGGTAAGCTGAGGGTAAGGTGAGGGTAAGGTGAGGGTAAAGTAAGCTGAGGGTAAGCTGAGGGTAAGGTGAGGGTAAGGTGAGGGTAAGGTGAGGGTAAGGTGAGCTGAGGGTAAACTGAGGGTAAGGTGAGGGTAAGGTGAGGGTAAACTGAGGGTAAGGTGAGGGTAAGGTGAGGGTAAACTGAGGGTAAGGTGAGGGTAAGGTGAGGGTAAGGTGAGGGTAAGCTGAGGGTAAGCTGAGGGTAAGGTGAGGGTAAGGTGAGGGTAAGGTGAGGGTAAAGTAAGCTGAGGGTAAGCTGAGGGTAAGGTGAGGGTAAACTGAGGGTAAGGTGAGGGTAAAGTAAGCTGAGGGTAAGCTGAGGGTAAGGTGAGGGTAAGGTGAGGGTAAGGTGAGGGTAAGGTAAGCTGAGGGTAAGGTGAGGGTAAGGTGAGGGTAAGGTAAGCTGAGGGTAAGGTGAGGGTAAGGTGAGGGTAAGGTGAGGGTAAGGTAAGCTGAGGGTAAGGTGAGGGTAAGGTGAGGGTAAGGTGAGGGTAAGGTGAGGGTAAGGTGAGGGTAAGGTGAGGGTAAAGTAAGCTGAGGGTAAGCTGAGGGTAAGGTGAGGGTAAGGTGAGGGTAAGGTGAGGGTAAAGTAAGCTGAGGGTAAGGTGAGGGTAAGGTGAGGGTAAGGTGAGGGTAAAGTAAGCTGAGGGTAAGCTGAGGGTAAGCTGAGGGTAAGGTGAGGGTAAGGTGAGGGTAAGGTGAGGGTAAGGTGAGGGTAAACTGAGGGTAAGCTGAGGGTAAGGTGAGGGTAAACTGAGGGTAATGTGAGGGTAAGGTGAGGGTAAGGTGAGGGTAAGGTGAGGGTAAGCTGAGGGTAAGGTGAGGGTAAGCTGAGGGTAAGCTGAGGGTAAGCTGAGGGTAAGGTGAGGGTAAGGTGAGGGTAAAGTAAGCTGAGGGTAAGGTGAGGGTAAGCTGAGGGTAAGGTGAGGGTAAGGTGAGGGTAAGGTGAGGGTAAGGTGAGGGTAAGGTGAGGGTAAGGTGAGGGTAAGGTGAGGGTAAGCTGAGGGTAAGCTGAGGGTAAGCTGAGGGTAAGCTGAGGGTAAGGTGAGGGTAAGGTGAGGGTAAGGTGAGGGTAAGCTGAGGGTAAGCTGAGGGTAAGGTGAGGGTAAGGTGAGGGTAAGGTGAGGGTAAGGTGAGGGTAAGGTGAGGGTAAGGTGAGGGTAAGGTGAGGGTAAGGTGAGGGTAAGGTGAGGGTAAGGTGAGGGTAAGGTGAGGGTAAGCTGAGGGTAAGCTGAGGGTAAGCTGAGGGTAAGCTGAGGGTAAGGTGAGGGTAAGGTGAGGGTAAGGTGAGGGTAAGGTGAGGGTAAGCTGAGGGTAAGGTGAGGGTAAAGCCGGGCTCAGACTGCAGGAGTTTTGGGCTGATTTAATCCTGATTCACTCCCTCAAAAATCCAGAGAAATTGGGTCTGGGACGTCGGTTGGTACCGATGTTCGGCCCGGATCATCTGGTAATGTGAGGGGTTTACTGATCCAGTCTTAAACCTCCCAAAACGTCCTCAGGCTCATCGAGGTTTGATACTCAGGAGTTAAACTCTGGAGGATTACGTCGCTGTTTTAGCCAATGAGAGAGACGAGCCAAAGAACGGTAAAGGTTCTAGCCCTTGATGCTAACGTTAGCTACTAGCACACTACTCACTGAAGACCAGACAACCCCCCCGTGTGTGTGTGTGTGTGTGTGCGTGTGTGTGTGTGTGTGTGTGTGTGTGTGTGTGTGTGTGTGTGTGTGTGTTACCTCAGCTTCAGCCTGAGCTTGTTCAAACAGATACTGAGCGATGAGACGGTCGGCCTGAGAAAGAGCCAGAGCTTTGGCCTCCAACAAGTCCTGCAGACAAGTCTCCTTAGACTGACGACACAAATACAATAAGATATGTTCAACTGAATGACCCACGAACGTCATAACACTACAATCAATAAAGACTCAACTCAATAAATGTAATCCAGTTGTCTCATTTTCAGGATACAGTTATTTAAATGACCAGAAAGCTTTTTGTACAGTTTAATCCAGTTTAACCCTGCAACACCTCTGTGAATCCTGTGATGCATGAGATTTATTTACCTTATATCTTATATTTATAGATTTTGGTGCCCATGTATAAAGAATTGTATTAGAAACACTCAATCTAATGCAGTGAAATACAGCATCAGCATAAAATATCAAATATGACACCAGACCCGAGTCAACGACTGATAATAAGCTTCATAAAGATTTAAGATACGAAGCAGGAGAGTTATTTCTCCTTCAATCACTGAAGAACTTTCACAATATTAAAAACAACTAAATAACATAAAGCAGTGTTTGTCCAGTTGAACAAACTCACCGCAAACACTGAGAGCTTCTGTTCATAAACGTCGATGATCTGAGACACGTGGGAGTCCTTCTCGTGTTCCTGCAGCTACAAACCAACATGAGAGAAGAGACAGAGACAGAGACAGAGACAGCTGAAGACAAGAGTTCACCTCAGTACTTTCAGCACAAAGAAGATTTCTTTTCTCTCACACACACACACACACACACACACACACACACACACACACACACACACACACACACACACACACACACACACACACACACACACACACACACACACACACACACACACACACACACTACCTCTAAGCCGTTCTGTATCTTGTCCACCAGACTGTGGATGCTCCTGCTGGAACCACTGGAACAGTCCAGTATGCTGGAGGGCGGGACTTCCTGCACGGCAACGCGTTTGACGGACAGCTCAGCCTCCCTCTGGCGATAGGCGTTGTTGGCGGCCATACTTTCTCCCAGACTTTGAGAGAACATTGTTCCATGAATGAAACTTACAACTACTCTGTTACACAATGTTTATATACGTAACCCATTCACCAACTGTAGACATTCAGACGTGTGTTTTATGTATTTAACTTCTAAAGTTAATATGAACATAAGTTGTGAATAGTTTGAGGAGTTATTTTTCTTCTCTGATCGTTTCATTTAAAGGATTTTTAGAAACATGAAGAGGTGAACGCATCCTGTAAAAGAAAGAAGTAAAGAGAATAGAAATATATATATATATATACATATATATATATATATATATATATATATATATATATATATATATATATATATATACATACATATATATATATATATATATATATATATATATATATATATATATATATATATATATACACACACACACACACAGTATATATATGTAGAAGAAGGATGGTAACTATCTGTATTCTCATATCTCATATTCATGAACTATTTTATTGTCTTTATAAAAGTCCTGTAAAGAAAGAAGTCAAGTATTAAAAGCATTATGAAGAAACAAAGGTTGAATATTCTGTAAACTTTGATTTGGCTGAAAGATATTTACTCACATGTAGATTTCAGACCTCCTGTTTCTAAAGCATCTCAAAACAAAATGTCCTTCTTTGTGTAATCTCCAGACATGATGACAGTGTTTTTATCAGAGAACTATTCACTCACACCAGAGAGGGGAAGTCTGGGAGGGGGGAGGCTTCAAACAACAGAGACAGTCCGGTCTGAACGCGCTCTCTGTGGTGGGACGTCAGCGCCAGAGAGAGGGGGGTCACTATCCTCTGGTCCTGAGACATGAAGACACAGAGACAATCAGAGACAATCAGAGAAAACTACAGAACAGGACAGAGAGACAAAGAGAGTTTACCTGTAGCATCCTGTAGAAGCTGGTCTCCATGTCCTTCACCTGTTGTCTCAGTTTACTCATCAACTCCAGAGTCTTCAGCAGAGCGTCTGCACACACCTGACTGAAACACAAACACACAACGAAGGTAGCTCAGTCATTGCTACTTTTTTTTCTACAAACAAATTAATGTATTTCAACTAAGATTGTACACTTAAATAAATAAATACATGTATTAGTTAGCTAAATAAATAAGGAACCTGCTGGTAAACACCTGCCACCTTTCTACTGTACATTTCTATCTATTCATTTAATAACAGCAGCACTCGCTCACCTGAGGTCGCTGTCAGAGCCAGAGGGGTTGCAGGCGAGGGAGAGGAGGGATTCCACCTGCGAGAGGCCGAGCTGAGCGCTCACCTGACGGGACACCAAGGACCTGGTGGAGTCCTCGGCGCACAGGAGTGGAGGAGTTAAGGCTTCAAAGACAAACACATTGATAATAAAATACAAACACAGACCAGCTGACGGTCCGGTGGAGGATATCGAGCAGCAGGCTGGTGACGTGGGTGACGCGGTGGCAGTGTTTTCTCAGGTGAGCGTCTCCCTGTGAAGGATCGAGGCCCCTCAGGAGCCCCAACAGGACGGGGAGCAACATCTCTACGAAGCTCAGCACACATTCAGACACAGAGTCTGATCCCAACGCCTCCTGGAGCGAGACAGAGGAGGACACGGGAGGAAGTTAGGAGCTGCAGACACACCCGAGTAAGACCTACAGAGTCCAACACGAACGTCACGTCGGAGGCAAGTTTAGAGGGTAAACACAAGGGCAGCAGTGACAGAAGCAAATGTTGCAAATTATGGAGAAAAAAAGAAAAGAAATGTTTTGAAGTGTGTGATATATTCTCCGCTTTCATGAGTTTTTAATGTACCATCCATTTATGTAGCAAGTTTTGTTGTATGTCATTGCTGCTCTCATGTCCTTATCAAATACAGGAAGAAATGCAAGTAAACAATAAGATTTTTAACATTTTCAAACACAATAATAAAGCAATGTCGATTCTTTTCTTAATTAACTGTCTTTTTTCTTCCGTACCTCCAGCAGCTCGTTGAGCAGCTGCAGGGTCTGGAGCGAGCAGGACTCGGCGCCCTCCACCGGCGAGCTGAGCCACTGCACCAGGGAGAGCCCGGACTCGGCCTTGCGTCCGTCGTCCGCTCCGCCCCCCCGCCTGCTGCGGCCCGCCCCCCCGAGTTTGTGTCCTGCCACCGGCCTGAAAACCACCTCGCACAGCAGCGGACGCAGCCCGGAGACGCTGCACATGGCCAGGAGAAGCTCCAACACCTGCAACCAACACACGGATGAAGACGGAGTGAATTCAAACTAGTCTCTGACATCTTATACACCAAACGCTGAAATCAATCAATCAAGACAATATGTTAGCTGTAGTTCTGTTTTGTAGTCTGTCCCCTAATGTCCTGTCACTGCTCTACTGTCCTCTATGTAATAAAGCCCAAATAACACGGTTACAAGTTTATTTTACCACAAAAAGCTCGGTGGTTCTTGCAGAGCCTCACATTAAAACACCTGTGATGCTTTCGCTGTCTAGTTGTAGGAAAGTTACATTAAGATACGCAGCGTAGAATAACGTGTGACGTGTGAAACTGCGTGAGCACCTTGGCTGCAGAGTCGGGGTCTTTGGATTGAAGCAGTCCTAAAACTTTAGACACACATGCCGAGAAGTGCTGATACCTTGAAATGGAAAAGTGGTTTTAATTCAGGTCAGCAGAGCCGTGAAGCGAAGAACACTGAGGTTAAGGCTGTGTGTGTGTGTGTGTGTGTGTGTGTGTGTGTGTGTACCTGGTGAGGTATTCTGCTATCTTGGGGTTTTTCAACAAGTCAACCAAAAGGTCCACAGAGTATTTTCGTGTCAGAGTGCCGTCTCCGTTCACAATGATGTTGAACACAAGCTGGAAAGTCTGGTGGATGTTTGTGGCATCAAAGAGCTGCAGGAAAAACACACACACACACACACACACACACACACACACACACACACAAACAGAGGAGATGAGTGTGTGTAAAGTCAGCGTATAGCTGGAAATATATATATATATATATATATATATATATATATATATATATCGTTATAAGGATTTGAAAAGCCCTGTATGATTCTGGCTCGTATCGCTCAGCGATGAGGATAAAATAAAGGTGCACGGTGTATGTTTCCCTCCTACCTTCTCTCCAACCTTCTCATTCAGAGTGAGGCTGGCCAGGATGGACAGCGTGAAGACCACCACAGTCAGACTGTTGTGGGCCAGGAAGTTGATCAGAGTTCTGTAGAAAGGCTTCACGTGGTCCTGCAAAGAAAACACAAACACACAAATAGACGGCCATATTGTTTGGGACGATGCAATTTAGCATAGTTCAAATACAAAGCATGAAACTAACAGACTGAATAGAAGAAGTGGACGTAGTCATCATGACGTCAGATAAGAAGAAATCTAAGATATCTAACTAATATATAATAAATACTGACTAATAGCTGCCTGTACAGATTTCTTTTGTTTCTCAATCGTCTTCAAATGTTTTGTTTTTTCAGTCCAGTTAATTTCCTGTCGACCAGGTCATCTGTGATGAGGTGAGCGTAAGCGAGTGTCTGCTTCCACTCAGACTCACCAGAGACTTGATGTGGCGCTGCACGGAGCGGTTGTCTCGACACAGGTTGACCAAGAGGCCGAGGCACGGCATGATGATGTCGTCATTGTGAGACTGGCTGTGACGTAAGAGCCAGAGACACGTGGTTAGTTCAACGACAGAGAAGAGACGTCGTTCAGCAGATCACACCGGGAAGGTTCTTACATGTTGGTGATGAGAAAAGCGACGAGCTCGTGGATGTAGTTGGTCGACTGGAAGACGCGAGTGTTGTACGTCAGTTTCTGCAGCAGCTGCAAACACTGAACGATACACACGAGACAACATTACTATAAATGATCTATAGCTTCATGTATAGGTCAGGGTTAGGGGAGTGTTTCCTTAATGTATTATATTTGAACTCAGCATTATTTTTACTTGAAAACACGATGAAGAAGCTTTGTGAACAAGGAAGTAAAGCAACAAACACTCTGACGGTAGCACTTAACATGACTACTGATGATAACGCAGTGTACACAGAAGAGAGTGAGGTCATGCGTTGATGCTGAGGGTTGGACTCACCTGCAGCACCAGGGGCTCCCCCGGTGTGGCACTGTGGCAGTGGACCACAGACGCCAGGGTGCTGGTGAGGTTGTATCTGCTGTTGAGAATCTCCAGACTGTCGTCGTCACAGGCTGAAGGGAGGAGAGAGAGAGAGAGAGAGAGAGGGAGAGAGAGAGAGAGAGAGAGAGAGAGAGAGAGAGAGAGGGAGAGAGGGAGAGAGAGAGAGAGAGAGAGAGAGAGAGAGAGAGAGAGAGACAGAGAGAGAGAGAGAGAGATAGAGAGATAGAGAGAGAGAGAGACAGAGAGAGAGAGACAGAGAGACAGAGAGAGAGAGAGAGAGAGAGAGAGAAAGGTGGGTATAAAACACAAAGAGTTTTAGGTTCAGAAACAGCCGGCAGTTCAGTTTTCTGCCTCAGGACTCACACACTCACTGATCTGTTGCTTTCTACTTTCACTATCTTATTAAGGGACCAACTAAGAGGGCTCATATACCCACGACTTTAAGCTATCAAAATTGCCAGAACATTAAATTGACACCGGCTCCTGTTCCTTTGTGACGCCACCAGGAAAAACTGCCGTTTAGGTTTTTTAATGTGTGTGTGTGTGTGTGTGTGTGTGTGTGTGTGTGTGCGTGCGTGTGTGTGTGTGTGTGTGCGTGTGAAACGCGTACCGAGTTGTGACAGCAGAGAGATGATGGAGCTCGTCAGGGTGGGGCTGGTGTTCGGGTTTCCAGACAGCTCCACCAGCCCCCTCACACACTCGCGGGGCATAACCTGACCCGAGGACAGCAGCTGGTCATATTTAAGGCCTGACATCTCCTGCAAACACACACACAACAACATGCAGGTACACGGTACGCAACATAGTCAACAGACTCTCAGTAAAGCTCACACTGTGTGAGAATCACTAATGACATCTTATAACATCAGATAAAGGACTGTGTTTCACATCCTATTACAGAGACAAGAACATTTGATTGGCATTAAAGGAACCACACTAAGCTCTACCATGCAGAACCAAAGTTAGTCACGGAGTTCAAGCATCCTTAAAGACATAAACACCTGGATGATACACAACTCATCTTATTCTAGAGGCCCAGAACACCTCCCAAATCAATCATCTCATGATGTAGTGGCTGTAGATGGAACCACCATCGTGGTAACCCTAGTACTGAACATCTGGTCTCACCTCCACTCAGTGTGGTCACCATGAAGGGTCATAAGGTCAGAGGACTGAACATCTGGACTAAGGTCAGAGGACTGAACATCTGGACTCACCTCCACTAGTCTCTGGAGCTGCGCCGCGTTCTGCGCTGTCCTTCCGTCTCTGTACTGATGGACAGCCAGCAACAGAGACTTCAAACACGTCGTCATGTCCATCCTGTGTGGGCAAATCAATGCGTTTAAAAACAAAGTAACTGACGTGTTTTTACACCGTCCATCTTTGATGCTAACACTAAGCTAACAAGCTAACAGTTTCATAACATATTCAAACGTGGATTAACATTCTTGACTGGTGCTTGTATACTTTAAACGATTACATTAAATATTGTTCTTGCTGGTTTGTTTGTGGAAGAATACCTGTGATGTTTCTTCTTCTCTAGGAAGCAAAAACAACAACAACCGGCAGCTGCCTCCTCGCGCCTCCAGCTTTGAACGGGAAGGAACGGACCATGTACGAGAAAAGGCGGAGGGGTGTAATGCTCCAGCTATAAAGCTTATATTCATTCGTGTATGATATAAATTAATATTTTTGTACGACTAAATTTCTTGTACTTCTAAATCCAACAGCATTCACAAGTTAGATGTGAGATTTATCAGATAAATCAAGCGAAGTAAAAACATACATTACCCTCTCTGTCTGTCTTGGGCGCGGCCATGCGAGTCACGTGACGTAGGCGGGGCGGAGCATAACCAGCCGTTGAAGTTAATACATTTAATTAAATAATATAAAATATAAGACAATAAAATATAATACAAATATTAAGATGTAATAAAATTATATAATATAATAAAATAGGTTTATACAACATATTATGATATAGCAAAAAATAATAAAATAAAAAAATAGAATATAATACAAATTAAATATAATAAAATAAATTATCATCAATTATAATAAAAATAATAATAATGATAATATTTTATCATCATTTATCAGCTCTCTGCTCTGCTCAGTGGTGTTGTACAATGTACTCCATTATACAGATGTTTTATTTTAATTCATCCTAGTTAAACAAACTTCCAGTCCAGTACACAACCGCTCAAAGTTATTGTATCAAAATTGAACAAAAAACTTTGGTATGTCTGCCACAATATATACACATATATATATTTATTTTTCTTCACAAAAATGAATGTACTGTAGGGCTGTTGAGTATTTATATTAGAGTACTGTTGTGTTTGATTGTATCAGACTTAAAAGGTGTAACTAATAAACTGTTTATTCTGTATTAGAAGTGACATTTGGCTGCTTGCTGATAACTAACAATGGGTCAACTAATATATCAGCTAAACTCAACCAATACCAGATGTCAAGATGGATATTTAAGAGTAAAAAACGATATATTGACACATTTTCTGCCTCCTTTGAAAGCATGAACAACACATAAGCCCACATTACAATAAGGTTCACATGTGGTCACTAAAGAGCTGTGGCCGAGATGAGTGGGACGTTTTACAGTTTGAAAAGTAAACTTGTCCATATAGCATGTCTTCTCTTGTTCCTTTGTATTATGTGTTCGGCCGTTTGCCGTCATTAGAAATGTTGCATCCGACTGGAAACAGAGCAGGGTGCACGAAAGGTCCTGTCACGCATGTCAACCCCATTTCTTCTTACTCATCAGCTGGTCGTGTTGATAACCTGTGATAGGTTGATAATATCGACCTGTTATCAACACCAACTGAATGTAACGTGTCAGTGAAATCATGTTTGTTGTTATGAAATAAAAGTGTCCTGAGCAGATGAAGACGTTCATGACACGTTCCACAATCTACTTTCATAAAATCAAGATTTTCGGCTGTTTCAGACCAATGGTGGATGTATATATAGTATATATATTACATACTATATACAGTATATATATTATATATATATACTGTATATACTGTATATATATTATATATATATAGTATATACATTATATATATACAGTATATATATATACAGTATATACAGTATATATATAATGTATGCATATATAAAAGTGAGCTGTAGACGTTTATAGCTGCTTCTGTATCTGTGGGAAACTGTGGTTTGACCGCACTCTTAAAACCCAATTGTTTTTGCTTCTCATGTGTCTCAGTTGTTTTCTTCTGCACTTGTTTGGTCAAAAACTGCACACACACACACACACACACACACACACACACACACACACACACACACGCACTCACTCACACACACTCCCCCCCCACCCCACCCCACCCCCCCCCCCCCACACACACACACACACATTAAACAGACAGAAGCTTGTGCAAATGTGCAATAAATCGCCCCAAAACACGAATATGTTGCTCTTCTTGTTCTAAGTGAAAGTAATGCTTTAACAGAAGAGGCCCGTGAAGAAGTGTGAAGAGTCTGTTGAGCAGCTTGTAACGGTGTGAAAGCAGACACAGGATGTGCGGCGCTGTCGTTGTCCTCACAAACACACAGACCTGGTTTGCTTTCGTCCAACCTGTTGAGTCTCCTTTACTTTCTCAAAATATTAACATTCTTCTGATTTCAGATTTGTTGCGTCTGCAAGAATGACATTTTAGAAAACAAATTCATATTTATGATATATCCCTGTCTGCATAGAAATACATTAAAATGTTTTTATTTTGCCCTTTCACTGCATGAAACAAGTGAAACACAAACAGACGACGGGACACCAGCAGGCAGACCGCATGTTCCTGCTGCTGAATGTAAACGTGATGTCCAGACACTCAGATACGATCAGTCACGTGCTTTCACAGAACTGAAGCTTCATATCTGTCAAGATCTCAGCACTGAAGGGTTTGTTCACACGACATTTTGTTTTCTGTTTCTTTTACGTTTACTTTAATAAAGTGATTCTACGTCAAAACTACTTCAGCTACAGACTCACAAACAGTTTGACAACGTGATCTTATACCCCCACAACCCGTCTGTCTGTTAATGCAGCTTATACAACATTAAATATTGTCTTCATGCTCTTTGAAAAAGCATCATAGCACTTCCAACGTTCATACTTTTGGTTTTACAGCGTCATGTTGCTTTAAAAACTATGAATAAAATCTCCTACAAGTATTTATTTATAACATAGAATAATGAAACTTAATAATAACAGCAGGCATCATTAATTAAGAGCTTAACATGATTACATATCTCCGGTGCAGTAAACTAACTTTGGCAGAAAATGTTTAAGAAAACGTGTTTTCAGGGTCTCAGAATGATTCGTTCGCTGCTCCTTAATGCTCAGAATTAAACTGTTTCTTTATCTTTGGAGACTAACAACTCGCTGCAGCTCATCACTGGATTTAAACAACATCCAGGACAAATCAATGTATTTATAGCTCAATATAGAAAGACCAATAAAAAATAGAAACAAACCACATATTTCAGATTAATTTTCTAAAATCCCATGAAAAAACTAAACTAACGCTGCACGTATCTACAGTCTCCTCCCATTAACAACACTGTGACACTGGCTGACATGTTCCTTCATCATCATGAACACACTTGAGTTTGTTTTGACTCAGTCACACATAAAAACACTCACTAGAGCACCAAATGTGGATTATGTGGACACCAATGTGCTCGGAGCTGAGAGCCACAGACAGGAAGGGAGACAGTATTGAGAGACGGACTGTTGCTGTAAGAAAAAACAAACAAAAAAATGTCCAAGATGACGTCTTTAACTGTCTCGTTTTATTGGACCAACAGTCCAAAAACCAAAAGATAATCAGTTTAAAATCATATTAAACAGAGAAACACGTTGGAGAGGCTAATTAACCAATTATCAAAAACTGCTGACCATTCATTTTCTCATAAATCGACTAATAGTTTGAGCTCTAAATCTAACAGCAATATGCGGGAAGCGAAAAAGAAGCAAAAAGAGGGAAATATTTAGATAAAAGTGGAAAAACAACAATATATATATAGATTAAAAATATAGATTCAAAATTGTGCCTTGAATCTAAAACTCTGTCTGATAATCACTTTGAATTTCCTTTGAACTTGATTTAAAATGTTTGCATGTGTGCAGATCAGACTGGTACTTGATGCTTTGAACATGCTGATCAGTGTGTAGCATCTGAACACCTCAGGAAGTCAGAAGTATTGCGAAACAGTTTATTTGTCATTTCATGGAATTTGTGGAGAAGTAGAAAAATAAAATACGAAGAAAACTGCCACTCGATGCTTCTGGTGCTTTCATAAATAAATAAGAATAAAGTAAAACCTGACAGACAGCAACAGTTTGAGAGCTTCTACGTATTAAAACGTTTCTGAGTTTCTACGTTCATCTCGGCTCTGATGACCAATAAATGTTTTAAGCTCGAAGCTACATGTGGTTCAAGTGGTTCCAGTGGTTAGTTTCTCAAGTCAAAGACAGAAAAATGGAAGCTGTGCTCTGCATGTTGCTGATGGTCAACAACAGCCTGAGACAAACTGAAACTGAGCTTCACATGCATTAAAGTTTGGATGTGTCACATGCAAATCATAACATTTAATAGAGAGCTGCAGGAATAAGTCCTAAAATGCAGATATAACTCTTTTAACACTTCCTGTGTGTTTTTTAAGGTGTTTGTGGTTAGACGTCTGAATAAACACCAGCTGAAGAGATTTTGTTCTGCAATATGAAATATGTGAATTTAGTTCACACGTTGCATCCAGAAGCATCCAAGCAACCAGAAGCTGCGTGCTGCGTTTCGACAATGATGATGAAGTTCTGGTATTACGAAAATATAAATACATAAAGTAGTTAAAATGTTAGCTCTAACTTGACCAGCTGAAACATTAATGAATTATGAATATATGAATGCATCTATAACTATAATTTAGTATATAATATATATGATTCTGAAATGGGTCAGTCTAAATAATGAGTACTTTTACTTTCGGGACTGATGCTAATACTTTTATACTTTTACTTGAGTACAATTTTGAATGCAGGACTTTTACTTACGTAGCAAAGTATTTCTGTAATATAGTATTGCTACTTAATAAGTAAAACATCGGAGTACTTTCACTGATGCTAACATTAGCACGTTTACATGCTGATTCTAAAGGTATACCGTTCACCATCTTAGCTTAGCATCTTAGCATGCTATCGTTTGCTAAATAGTACTAAACACAAAGTCATGAGTTTTGCAAACAACAACAAAGTATTTGACCAGATAAGGGAAGTAAATGAAAAGTGAAAGCATCACCGAAGTGACTACGGTTCATCCTCAGGGGACCACGAATGTTCAGTCTGGACCACAGCGGAGGACCGACCCACATTTCCACTGTTAATTACAGACGTACAAGCAGACGGAGAGTCCTCTTCTTCAGCGTGTGCCTATTTGTCAAAGTGCCTTCGATCATTATTCTGAATTGAATCCAACATTTAGAGACTTTTTCTCTCTCCTCACATGTTTGAAGCTTAAATGTCAGAGACGTTCAAGGAGGCAAGACTTCGACGTAGTCAGAGTCAGGAACATCTGGAGGGAAATGAAGAAACGGTCAAACATCCACACGATGCTGTGAGAAGGAAGACATGGAGGTTAAAGTGACGTACTCTGATAGTCGGGGTCGTCCTCAGGTGAAGGCGACTCCGGTGGTTCAGGAGGTTTTTGGGGCTTCACCAACAGGGCCGTCTTCCTTTTGACGGAGTGGCGCAGGTGCATGGCCAGGCCCTGGTTCTTCTTCTTATAGTGACGGATCAGATCGTCCAAAGTCTTAAAAAATGTCTCATCCAAACCTCCTGCAGTCTGAAGGAACAACAACAGCAAAGAGTCTCAAAGGAGGAGAGAAAGAACATGAGAGGAACCCTGACTGTGTCTACAGAATGAAACGATAGAAGTCCAATGTGACGTCTTTAAATGTCTTGTTTTGTTGGACCAACAGTCTAAAACCCAAAGATATTCAGTTTGAAATCATATAAAACAGAAGAGGCTGGAACTAACTATTTTTATTATTTTAATGTTCCTCTCTCCCTCACACACTTCCTGCTGCCACACACACTCACTAGAGCACCAAATGCAGATTCATCCGCCGCTGAAAATAGTCCCCAACAAAGTCCCTTTTGTTTGTTTAATAAGAACTACAGCGACCAGCAGTTTTAAAAATGAAACTATATATTTGAGAGCTGTTGTTTTTTTAAAGATTTACATCTTCAGTAGGAACCAATGGGCTTGGAGCTGAAAGCCACAAACAGGAAGTCAAGGAGAACATTACAAATGTCCAGTGTAACGTCTTTAACTGTCCCAAAACCCAAAGATCATCTGTTAAAAATCATATAAAACAAAACAACAATCCTCACATTGAAGAGGCTGGAGCAAACATTTAACTAATTATCAAAAAGAGTTGACAATCAACTGGTAGTTTCAGCTCTAAAATCTAACAACATGTGGGAAAATGAATATTTAGATAGAAGTGGAAACACAACAATATATATTTGGAGTGGAAAATAAAAACATGAAGTAAAAAAAATAACATGAAAGACGATAAAAAACATTTTTTAAAGATGTAAATCGCCCCAAAATGGCAAATAATTTGGATCAAAATGTAAATTTAAACTCTTAACAGCCTGATAATCAGTTTGAACTTCATCACTGAAGAGACGTGTGGAGCCGTTCACTCATCTGGAAACTCAAATGTTTCCTCAACGTGCAGATTTGATTGACACTCGATACTTTGAGTGGAAAAAAGTGCCCCTGACAAACATGCACAGTGTTTGTGTCTCAACACACGTCAGAGAGTTTCCTGTGACGAGCTAATAACGGCTGAGTTTCCATTAACTGATCTGATCTCAGTTCTAGAAGGAGGAGGAGGAGGAAAAACATGTTGTTGCCTCCAGACTGAAGATGTTCTCTCAAACACTGTAGAGTTGTTATGAACAAAGCAAAGCATATGTTGGATTATAAGGAACTTATATGTTGTCCTTCTCACATGCAAGTAACATAAATCCACAAAATAAACATGAGAAAAGAGAAACACAAACGGTGCATCAGAACATTCTTACTTCGTTAGTTAGATCAGAGCCTGAAAATGTAATGACGTCTTTTTGTGTTAAGATCAGCTGATGATGATAAAATGTATATTTAGACTAAATAATTAGAGAATATGAGCGATGTTAATGATTTACATCAGGCGCTAAAAAAGATTTATCTTTTCTTTTCTCCATTTTAATCAAACAATGTTCATCCTGTTGACTTTGTGTTGGAAGTGGAAATATTAAGAATAAAACAAATAAACTAGCATCTAGTACTTCAAACATCCTCTGTGGTACTTCCTGCTACAGTCGGTGTCTCCATGGAGGACCACATTTTACCATGACGACACACACACACACACACACACACACACACACACACACACACACACACACACACACACACACACACAGGGTGAGACTGAATGATGGTCAGTGTGGCCGAGACACTTCGTTTGGTTTCCTCTACATTGTGTGTTTTTCTCTCAGCAGAACTGTTGCTGCCACTGAGGACATTGAGGTAATGGCCTCAGTGTTAACATGTAACCATAGATGCACTCTACACGTATACTGTATGTGTGCTTATATGTAACTACTTTTAGGCAGTTTTATTAATAAAGAACTACAGCTGGGTATTTTTGAGTTTTAGACTGTTGGTTCGACAAAACAAGACATTTAAAGACGTCACAGTGGATTTTTTTACTTGCTGAATAAATGTTAATTGAAACGTTTTGTCATAATGAAATATGATCTAGAGTTACAGAGATTACAGAGTAAAGAAGTCAGAGAAAAACACCAACTTTCAATACTCGTCACATTTCTGTCAGAATGGAACCGTTTAGAGACGGCATGGAAACAACATGTAGACCACAATCTGATCAATGTAATTCCTTATCCATGCAAAGGAGCGACGTGGATCGAGACTATGGCCCTAAATGTATTCACACAGTGTGTGTGTGTGTGTGTTTACCATGAGAGTGTAGTGTCCAGTGCGTGTCTGCAGCAGTCTGTACGTATACACCACCCTCTTATAGCTGCAGAGATAGACAAGGTGCATACAGGATATTAGATTATTAATAAACTACATTAACGGGAGGAATTTCAGCAGTAAGTCGTGGCTGAAACAACACGTCCCAAAAACAAAGGATGATGCTGACAATGTGGTCACATGACCCGGAGGACATTCCTCTCTTTATAACGGAACTTTAGAAACAATGTTATATCAAAAAGATCTACATTTGTTGATAAGAACGACTTTGTGTCTGGAATAGTGCGGCAGGAGAGAACAGTACCCACTATACACACCAAATAGTACTCATTAAATACACTAAACAGTACTCATTATACACACTAGAGTACTCACTAAACAGTACTCGGTATAAACACTAAACAATACTCACTATACACACTAAACACACTAATGTGTACACACTATACACATTAAAGAGTACTCATTATACACACTATACACACTAAAGAGTACTCAT